>NC_068316.1:2848808-2868808 GCF_025860055.1 Xyrauchen texanus
GTCCTTGTAACTAATTTTTCTGCTTTTTATTTGAATCATCTTATATAGTTCTTAATATTCATAATATTCATATCATGGTCCTAGTTATAAACATTATGGCAAAAATATGAGCTGATGTTGATTTTATTGTTAGGTTACGAGTAATACATTTTCAATCCTGAGAAATGGTTTTAATGAATTGATAAAATGTATGTATTTGACATAAATGTATTAGACAGTTTGTTTTAAACATTTATAAAATAAAAATGCCCTCATAAAGGACAAAAACGCCTCTGAAAATACAGAAGTACTCATTAATGAATGGCTGTTATTGATGATGTGTTTGTAGGACAGTTCAGTGTTTGCAAGTGCTGAATGGAGCTCAACTCTTCTCTCTGAATAAAGAAGAGCTGCGTGCTGTTATTCCTGAAGAGGGCGCTAGAGTCTACAGTCAGCTCACAGTACAGAGAGCCCAGCTGGAGGTGTGCACACTCAACACAGCTCACAGAAGCAGCAACTTCAGGATTGCATACTTCATTACTACTCTTACTATTTTAGCAGTATTTATATAATGCAGAAATAGTAAATGTAGTATGGTGGTATGCTATTCTGAACATAGCAATACACACTATACACCACAATACTTGTAAACTAAATATAGGATCTGTTATGAATAGCATACTACCATCTTATCTGTACTAATGTGCATGTGCATGGGTTTTCTACAGTATGCAGTGCACATGCATCTCTTTTGCCGACTCAATATTTGATCAGACTGCCACAAGTTAACCAATTTTTACATAAAAGTGGAATCAAAATGTAAAACATCCAAAGTGTTTGTGGAAATTTCAATTGGACAGTTGCATACTATCGTTATTGTTGCATAGAATATTCTGCACACACTCGCTCATTAAAAGCACTGAGTGACAGACACTATCACACACACACACACACACACTCACACTCTCTCTCTCTCTCTCTCTCTCTCTCTCAGGATGCTCGTAGAGCGACAGAGTTGGAGGCTGTGATGGAAAGACAGAAGATGAAGGTGGATCTGAAGCTGGAGAGTGAAACTCTATAAATGTATCTATTCATGATTAAACATGCACACTGACATGCAGACTAATGTGTATATATATATATATATATATATATATATATATATATATATACACACACACACCTGCTGTCATCTTATTATTCTCTCTCTGTCTCACGCACGAGTGTGCTTGCACAAGATCTTGTAAGTGTTCCTGTAACCTGCTTAGTGGATTATTTTCATTTGACATTTAGCTTTATAGCTTGAAAAGCAGCACAATTATATACAAAATGTTAAATTTTTATTGTAATATGGATTAATATATTCTCAACCAATAAATGTAATGCACAAATGTGATGCGAGCTGAAACTAGCAAGTCATTTTTCTGCCCAACGGGGGTGCCATAAACCACCTGATTTGACCCCACAATCAAGATTTTATATGTTGTTTCTCACCAGCTGCATTTTTTAATTGAAGTGTGGAATGTGTGTGTGTGTGTGTGTGTGTGTGTGTGTGTTTGTTTTGATTAAGACAGCTGCATGGGTGTGTTAGAGAGTTTAATCAGGTAATTTCACTTTTATTAGCTCTTTAAACATCAGTGAAATATTTAGTGTTTCCTGCATCGCTGTTTTGCAACAAATGTTTCAAAAACATTTTTTAGAACCAAAACTTCTATAAGTTAAAACATGAAGAAAATGACATAAACTGGAGGCAGATTGGTGCCATCTGGTGAACAAAATATAAATAACATGACTTGAAAACCGTGTCATGCCAGTAACAGCCAGTATGTGAATGCAGTCACCTACTGTGCAGTCTGATGACTTGTTGTAAACTCATTTTATATTTTATCATAAGATGTGCATTTGGATATATATATAGACATTATCAAACTATTATTAGTCAAAGTTTAGCATTTTACATTGATTTGAAGTGTCAGTTTTTGCATTTAATGTCATTATGCTGCAATCAAACCTGACCATGGTGTTACAAACAGAAGAAACAGAATAAGCATTTTTATACCAATCATTTATTTAAACATACAAATGTAATCACTCAAAGTAAGTGCATAATACTGTCAAGAAAATTAACATCAAGAAACAGAAATTAACAGCAGAATTGTGAAAATGGAATTAGAGTATGTAATGGATCTTAATGGAGGAGTCAGGAGACAACGAAGCACTCTAAATAAATGCAACTCTCTCGGCTGTTGCGCTTGATGTCGTCCCTTTTAGGTCTCCCTCCGCATCACTATAATGAGAGACAGGTGTTAGGGATAATTGTGAACCAGGTGACGAGGCTTACCGCTCTCTGACACATGACCACGCCCCCCATGCCACATGCCCCATGCCCCCACCGCTGACTCAGGCTGGGGCAACATCAGGCCTGTCTGAACCGCAAGTCTTTCGTTTAAGTAATGTTTGACTCAAAGCAAGAATTGTTTTGTGAACTAATCAACTCTTATAACTCAGGCCAGAAACATACTACACGCAAGTATGCAAATACAGACGATGTGAATTCTTGGCCAATGAAATTGCAAGTTTGTAGTCTCGTTGTTCAATGCCATTAAACCGAAGGTGTTATTATTTAGGTAGTTATCTATAAGTGCAGACCATTTACCATTATAAACATGTTGACGGTTTAGCTAACTTTAACTAGCTTAGCACAATTTTCTTCAAACTGTTCCTCCGCCATGACAGTTGTTGACCTGAAAGAGAAAAGTTACTACAGAAGACGACTGTAGCTATAGCACCCCTTGTGGCAATGCTGAGAAAGCAACATATTTGACACATTTTGGGATACAAGAACTTTTGCAATCAAAAATGTGTTGGCCAAGCATTTGAGTTCACGTCTCGACTATGCACCTGTTCAACATTCTTATTGGCGGTGTGATCTGTGTGTGTGTGTCAATATCCAGACTGGATATTTCACATGAGAGCAGGAACATGACCTCTGACCTTTGATCTCTGTTGAGTTCATGTTTCTGTTGAGTCTCTTAGGTTCTCACGGCCTCTGCAGGTGAACATCATTTCAAACACATTCCACGATGCTGCACCTGCACAGTGTGTGTGTGTGTGTGTGTGTGTGTGTGTGTGTGTGTGTGTGTGTGTGTGTGTGTGTGCGTGCGTCACTCAGCAAGCCGTGATAACGATACAAAGCCTCTTTGGATGTGAGCGCTCACTCTAACACCAGACAAAGAGAAAATTCCATCACATCCTTCTGTTTTGCTCCAACATGGAGAGAACAAGGGCAAAAAAATTGAAAAATATGAGCGGGATAATGCACACAATATTGGACAGTCATGTAACATGCTCCAGCAGAACATCACAAACATTCCATTGGAACATCACAAACATTCCAATGGAACTATTTGGACATTTTTACTGGAAATTCACAGTCTTCACCTCTAAATATTCCACCAAAACATCACAGAGATGCTCAGTGAAAAAACTGCAAATATTCCCTACAAGTATTACCAACTTTTAATGTACAGTAAAGCAACACCTCTTTCTGTCACAGAATACCTTTTGCATTTTGAGAATTTATTTATTATTTATATAAATTATATTAACAATAATACTTATAATAAATGATACACATTTAATTTATTTTTAAAAATGTATACAATACATTTATGTAAATATACATTTAATTATTATGAATGTATGTGTAATGAAGACTCGGGTAAGTTGGGATCCATCAGCAGTGTTTAATAGAGTAAACAAGTCGTACAGGCAATGGTCAGGTAGCAGGCAAACAGATAGATGAGGGGCAATCAAAGTCAGAGTCAGAGCAGGCAGGAGATCGGGGCAGGCAGCAAACAACGAGAAACTATGAACAAGGCTAGGTAGGTACACGTAAAGACTGAGAGATAAACAGGGATAAACGCTTGGAAATGTAGCCGGAGCAAACAAGACTTCACAAAGAGTGACTGGGATGACTGGTTTAAATAGAGAGTGGAAAACGGAACAGCTGTGGAGTAATCAGACCTAGATATGCGGGCTTATGGGAAATGTAGTCTTAGAGGTCAGAACTCCCGAGAATCTGATCTCCGATGACTGAAGGGGGAGGCGCTCTCTGAGTTCGTGACAGTATGTTTTATTATGTTATTCATTAATAGTTTATAAATAATAATTAGTATTATATTATTTATTATTATTATTATTATCACTATATTAATATAATTATTATGAAACTATAAATGATATTAATTAAATAAATTATGTTATTCATATATATATATATATATATATATATATATATATATATATATATATATATATATATATATACAGTGGCAAGAAAAAGTATTTGAACCCTTTGGAATTAACTGGTTTTCTGCATTAATTGGTCAAGTATAGACAAACACAATGTGCTAAAGATAACAACACACAAACAAGTATAATCTTTCATGTCTTTATTGGACACATCCCATTAAACATTCACAGTGCTGTGGAAAAAGTAAGTGAACCCTTGGGTTTAATAACGGGTCGATCCTCCTTTGGCAGCAATAACCTCAATCAAGTGTTTCCTGTAGCTGTTGATTTGTGGATCATTCTTCCTCACAGAACTGCTTCAGCTCGGACATATTCTTATGATGTCTGGTGTGAACGGCTCTCTTGAGCATCTCTATTGGGTTCAGCTCTGGGCTCTGACTGGGACACTCCAAAAGGTGGAGTTTCTTTTATTGTCATCATTCTGTAGTGGATCAGCAAAGCAGCCTCAAATCACCATTCGTCACCGTAATTCAGCGTTGGGATGATGTTTTCATGTTGGTGTTTGGTGCCCTTTTTACGCCATACAAGTGCTGTAATTCAACATTAGTTTCATCAGTCCACAAAACCTTTTCCCAGTAGCGTTGTGGAGTGTCAAGGTGGTTTTTGGAAAACTTCAGGCATGCAGCATTTTGTTTAGTTTTTTTGGAAAGCAGTGGATTATTCGTGATGTCCTGCCATGAACACCTGTTTAATGATTCCTGTACAGTAGACTCATGAACAGAGATGTTAACCAGTTCCAATGATTCCTTCAAGTCTTTATCTGTCACTCTAGGGTACTTTTGTACCTCATTGAGCATTCTGCGGTGTTCCTTTTGAGTCATCTTGACTGGACGGCCACTTCTAGAGAGAGTACCTATAGTACTAAATCATCATTTATAGACCGTTTGTCTAACTGTGGACAGATGAATATCTGAGCTCTTTGAGATGTTTGAGTGCTGTTTATAAGTCAAATTTGCCCTATAACCCACACCACCAATCTCATTTCATTAATTGGATTCCAAGTTTGCCAACTTCTGACTCTAATTAACTTTGTTTTTTGTAAATAGTTTTTCTATTTGAAGATTTCCCTGGATGTCTAACAAGTAGCTAACATGTGGGGTCAAATGTAAAATGATGTACACACTCAAATGTTTATTTAGGCATTTAAATAATGACATATTACAGACTTATATTATAAACCCTACCCCTTATTTTTTGGGGGGGTAATTCTTTGAATAAATAAATTAAAAAAAAAACATTGTTGTTTACATTATATAGTTTAATATAGTTTACACTACATTATACATAGTACATTATATTTACATTAAATTAAACTTATCGTACATAGTTTTGTCCCCAAAATATATATATAAATATATGTGTGTGTGTGTGTGTGTGTGTGTGTGTGTGTGTGTGTGTGTGTGTGTGTGTATGTGTGTGTATACTGTATAAACACACAGCGGGAGGTCTTTAGACAATGAAGACAGTGTGTGTGGAGGATTTTGAATGTTTGAGTTTGTGAAGAAGTTTTAGGATCATTGTAAATAAACTAAAATTATTGTAATTTAAATTAGGCAATAATTAAAGCACAGCACCACCTAACAAGTCCACTGGGAATAATTAAAGGAATATGAGTGTGTGTGTGTTTGTGTGTGTCTGGCAAACTTGCCTCTTTTCTTGGCAAAGGAAATTAGGAGCTAAAAATTGATTTCATGCTGTAGAAAGAGAGCTGGAGTGAATGATGAGAGAGAGTCACCTGACCATGTGATGAATGGTGTGTATGGACACAATGGCTCACACATACGCGCTCAGGGTTTGAATGAGCTGTCTGCTGCTTTTAAAGCCATTTGTTGCGCTTCCTTCTGTCTGTCTGTCAGATTGTGTGGTTTGTTTTTCCATAAAAGCGTGGAAGCCCCGCCTCTTCCGCAGCACCATGGTGACACAGCCTTTGCATCCCCAGAAAACTCTAAATGCACGGATGAAACTTTGTGACCACATGAGGATGTGGGTCTACACCAATCAGCTACAACATTAAAACCACCTGCCTAATATTGTGTAGGTCCCCCACATGCCACCAAACTGCGCCAACCCGCATCTCAGAATAGCATTATATTCTTCTCAACACAATTGTACAGAGCGGTTATCTGAGTTACTGTAGACTTTGTGAGTTCAAACCAGTCTGATCATTCTCTGTTTATCTGTATGGAATGGTATAGTATGGTATAGTATAGTATAGTATGGTATAGTATAATATAGCATTGTATAGTATTTTATAGTTCAGCATTGAATAGTATAGCATTGTAAAATATATTATAATACAGTATTCTATAGTATGGTATGGTATAGTCTAGTGTGGTATAGTATAGTATACCACACTAGACTATACCACACTAGACTATACCATACCATACTATAGTGTGGTATAGTCTAGTGTGGTATAGTATAGTATAGTATTGTATAGTATTTTATAGTTCAGTATTGTATAGTATAGCATTGTAAAATATATAATAGTACAGTATTCTATAGTATGGTATGGTATAGTCTAGTGTGGTATAGTATAGTATAATATACCACACTAGACTATACCACACTAGACTATACCATACCATACTATAGTGTGGTATAGTCTACTGTGGTATAGTATAGTATAGTATTGTATAGTATTTTATAGTTCAGTATTGTATAGCATTGTACATTATATTAAAGTATAGTATTGTATAGTATGGTATGGTATAGTCTATTTTAGCACATTATAAGATGATTGGGTATATTATAGTTTAGTTTAGTGTAGTATAGTATAGATTAGTATAGGATAGCATTGTATAGTATTTTATAGTTCAGTATTGTATAGAAAGGCATTGTAAAGTATATTATAGTACAGTATTCTATTGTATGGTATGGTATAGTCTAGTATAGCATTCTATAGTATGGTATGGTATAGTCTAGTTTAGCACATTATAAGCTGATTGGGTATATTATAGTGTAGTGTATAGATTAGTATAGGATAGCATTGTATAGTATTTTATAGTACAGTATTGTATATAGTATTATAGTATAATATGTTATGGTATGGTCTAGTCTAGTATAGTATTGTATGGAATGGTAGTATGGTATAGTATAGTATAGAATGGTATAGTATAGTATAGCATTGTATAGTATTTTATAGTTCAGTATTGTATAGTATAGCATTGTACAGTATATTATAGTACAGTATTCTATAGTATGGTATGGTTTAGTATGGTATGGTAAGGTCTAGTCGAGTATAGTATTGTATGGAATGGTATAGTATGGTATAGCATTGTACAGTATATTATAGTTCAGTATTGTACAGTATATTACAGTACAGTATTGTATAGTATAGTATGCTATAGAATGACATGGTCTAGACTAGTCCAATATAGTATTGTATGGAATAGTATAGTATGGTATAGTATAGTATAGTATAGTATAGCATTGTATAGTATTTTATAGTTCAGTATATTATAGTACAGTATTGTTTATTATAGTATGGTATAGTATGGTATGGTATGGAATGGTATAGTATGGTACAGTATAGTATAGTATTTTATAGTTCAGTATTTGTATAGTATAGCATTGTACAGTATATTATAGTACAGTATTGTATAGTATAGTATGCTATAGTATGACATGGTCTAGTCTAGTCTAATATAGTATTATATGGAATGGTATAGTATGGTATAGTATAGTATAGTATAGTATTGTATAGTATTTTATAGTTCAGTATATTATAGTACAGTATTGTTTATTATAGTATGGTATAGTATGGTATGGTTAGGTCTAGTCTAGTATAGTATTTTATGGAATGGTATAGTATGGTATATTATAGTATAGTATTTTATAGTTCAGTATTGTATAGTATAGCATTGTACAGTATATTATAGTACAGTATTGTATAGTATAGTATGCTATAGTATGATATGGTCTAGTCTAGTCTAATATAGTATTGTATGGAATGGTATAGTATGGTATAGTATAGTATAGTATAGCATTGTATAGTATTTTATAGTTCAGTATTGTATAGTATAGCATTGTACAGTATATTATAGTACAGTATTCTATAGTATGGTATGGTTTAGTCTAGTCTAATATAGTATTGTATGGAATGGTATAGTATAGTATAGTATAGTACAGTACAGTATTATATAGTATGGTATGGTTTAGTATAGTATTTTAAGGTCTAGTATAGTATTGTATGGAATGTTATAGTATGGTATAGCATTGTATAGTATTTTATAGTTCAGTATTGTATAGTATAGCATTGTACAGTATATTATAGTACAGTATTGTATAGTATAGTATGCTATAGTATGACATGGTCTAGTCTAGTCTAATATAGTATTGTATGGAATGGTATAGTATAGTATAGTATAGTATAGTATAGTATAGTATAGTATAGTATAGTATTGTATAGCATTGTATAGTATTTTATAGTTCAGTATTGTATAGTATAGTGTGCTATAGTATGACATGGTCTAGTCTAGTCTAATATAGTATTGTATGGAATGGTATAGTATTGTTTAGTACAGTATTGTATAGTATAGTATAGCATTGTATAGTATTTTATAGTTCAGTATTGTATAGTATAGTATGCTATAGTATGACATGGTCTATTCTAGTCTAATATTATATTGTATGGAATGGTATGGTATAGTATAGTATAGTATAGTATAGTATAGTATAGTATAGTATAGTATAGTATAGTATAGTATAGTATAGTATACAGTAGTATAGCATTGTATAGTATTTTATAGTTCAGTATTGTATAGTATAGTATGCTATAGTATGACATGGCCTAGTCTAGTCTAATATAGTATTGTATGGAATGGTATAGTATTGTTTAGTACAGTATTGTATAGTATAGTATAGCATTGTATAGTATTTTATAGTTCAGTATTGTATAGTATAGTATGCTATAGTATGACATGGTCTATTCTAGTCTAATATTATATTGTATGGAATGGTATGGTATAGTATAGTATAGTATAGTATAGTATAGTATAGTATAGTATAGTATACAGTAGTATAGCATTGTATAGTATTTTATAGTTCAGTATTGTATAGTATAGTATGCTATAGTATGACATGGCCTAGTCTAGTCTAATATAGTATTGTATGGAATGGTATAGTATTGTTTAGTACAGTATTGTATAGTATAGTATAGCATTGTATAGTATTTTATAGTTCAGTATTGTATAGTATAGTATGCTATAGTATGACATGGTCTATTCTAGTCTAATATTATATTGTATGGAATGGTATAGTATGGTATAGTATTGTATAATATAACATTGTACAGTATATTATAGTACAGTATTGTATATTATAGCATTGTACATTATAATATACAACAGTTAGTTCCAGTCCTCGAATCTGATTGGATGAGAGATGTTCCATGAGCACTGATGGTCTGACAGCATCAGCACTCGGACGCTTCACTGTGTGTGTATCACTCCACTTGTGTTCGTGCCTTTCTAAACTAAATAACAATAAACACATTTTTGAGTTACTAATGGAGGCTTGGACACATCATTTGGTTTGAACTAGAAACGGCAGATTCTGATCCGTTGTGTAAGAAATTTACATGTTCATTGAACTGTTGTATATAAGCAATATCACACTCGCAATCGTGCTATATGACCCTATATCAGCACTGCTGTGATTACCTATGACACTCAGCCTGCAGCCGAATCACAGCAGTGCTGATATAGGGCCATATCGCACTCTTGCTCGTGTGATATTGCTTAAGTATAGCATAGCATAGTGTAGTGTATATGGTATTATGCAATGTAGTAAAAGTGTAGTGTAGTGTTCAGTTTTGGATGCTGATTTGTCAATACACTTTGTGACTTTGTCTTGTAGCGGAGTGACTGTCTGTTTTCTGACCAATTGAAGTTGGGGCGGTGTTGGGGAAACCCGTTTAAAAACGTACAGTTATTGTTGCAGTACTATGTGGTGACGCACTAGCCAAACAAAGGAAACCTTTCGCCTTTAAATAAAAAACGAATACATACAGCTTACCAAGAAGAAACAAAAACAATCTAAGCAGTGAGTCTCCTTGGGTTTACCTGCATCAGTGTTACATACCTTGGCACTCGCTGTTCATTGTTCTTGGCAGAATTGATCAAACTCCATCAGGTTGGAAGGAACCTGATTCTACAACACTAAAGTCATTCTGCAGATGCTCAGTTGGACTGAACTCTGCGCTGGGACTTTACTCATTGGTTTCAAGCCTCTCCCGTGTATGTTTCATGGCATGTTTTGGGTCACTGTCATGTTGAATGATGAATTATCTTCCAAGTCCCAGAGCTCTTCCAGACAGCAGCATGTTTAACTTCAAGATTTTTCGTTACTCTGCGCCGATCATGTTTCCGCCAGTCTTTATGCCTGCCACAGTAATATTTCCCCCAAGCGTGACGTTACCACCAGCACACTTCACTGTAGTGATGCTTCTCACATGTTATGTGCTGTGGCTAGATTACACCAAACATTGTGCCAAGCATCAAGTCCCAAATGCTCAATTCTGGCCTTATCAGACTGTAGAATCTTCCTCTAAAGTGTCCCGAAGGGCTTTTCACATGCATTTGGTCAAACACCAGCTGACATGTGATACGAGTTTGTTTGAACAAATTCCTTCAAACACTGAAAAAAAAGATGAAATGGAAGGTTCGAGAATTGCCAAGTCAAATCCCAGACTCTGTAGGGAACTCAAGCATGCCGTACACGCACGAAAACCTTCAAACACTTCAAAGTAACACACAGCGCACAACTTAGAGAACACACACACACACACACACACACACACACACACTCTCTCTTTCATATAAAAAGACTTGCATTAATTTGAAGCACCTGTGAGCTCTTTCATCATTTATTGCAAAACTCTTCTCCTTGTGTGACCCATGTAGACTAGCCAGCGCTACAAGAGCCCTCTCTCTTGTATTTAAAAAGTATATGGCCATTACATTTAGCTAAATTAAATGTTATGCATAACTAATGACGAAATGATGACAGAATTGATGACAAATCCAGAAAGACATGACAATGTTGTGGGAAACAACTCCAGAGCAGCCATAGTATTTATAGTATGTCTCTTATTACTAAACACGGGTTGATTAGAGCTGCACACTATCTCTCTTCACCAGCTAATGAGATACGCAAACTTGGGAACTGCTTTTAGGATAGACAGACTGAATTTCGAATTATAGTCACTCAGCGTTTGTGTGTGCTGTGTTAATCTTCAAGATGTGCTTTAATTGATTTGTGTTGAAATAAAGGATGAAGCTTCCACTTTACAATTTGTAAGATGAGAGAGAGAGAGAGAGAGAGAGAGAGAGAGAGAGAGAGAGAGGGTATCCTGTACCACTATACCTAAGTTTCTTTGAAATAAAAATAAAAAAGTTTAAAGAAAAGAAAATTGCAATAAGACAGAAGCACAAAAAGTTTCTACTGCAGACAGATTGTCCATAATAGTGCAACACAAGGAGGCGTTAGACATTTTGGACTGATTTTGTAACACAACACAGATTTTGACATACTCTTAAGACAATTTTACATTCTTGCAATGGCAGACCACTGCTATGCAGTTGCTAATGTGTTGTGAGAGGTTTTTAGTGTGTTGCTAGGCAGTTATTAAGGTTTTTTGGGAGATTTCTTGAACATTTCTAAATGGTTGCTATGGTGTTCTAGGAGGTTTCTAGAGCATTTCTACAGTATGTGGTTGCTAGGGTGTTTGATGAGGTTGCTAGGGTGTTTGGGGAAGTTGCTAGGAGATTTCTATGTGTTTGCATATGGTGTTTGGGGAGGTTACCAAGGGATTTATAGAGGTTGCTAGGGGATTTCTAGGTGGATGTTTTGTGATGATGCTAGGGGATTTCTAGGTGGTTGCTATGGTGTTCTGGGAGTTGGCTTGGGCTTTTCCAGGTGGCTGCTATAGGGTGTTCGTGGTGGTGGCTCGGGTGTTTCTAAGTAGTTGTGGGATATCTGGAAGGATGCTAGGGCATTTCTAGATGGTTGCTTGAGTGTATCTAGGTGGTTGCTGGGATGTCTGGGAGGTTGCCAGGGCATTTCTAAGTGGTTGCTAAGATGTTATCGGTGGTTGTTAGAGCATTTCTAGGTGGTTGCTTGGGACATCTAGTTGGTTGCTAGGGCCTTTCTATGTGGTTGCTAAGATGTTATGGGTGGTTGCTAGGGCATTTCTAGGTGGTTGCTAAGAGGTTATAGGTGGTTGCTCTGGCTTTTCTAGGAGGTTTCTGGGATGTCTGGGAGGTTGCTAGGGCATTGCTAGATGGTTGTTATGGGTGGTTTCTAGGGTGTTCTGGGCTATTACTCAGGTGTTTCTAGTGATTGCTAAGATGTTTTGGAATTTGCTTGGGCATTTCTAGGTGGGTGTTTGGAGAGCTTGCTAGGGGATTTATAAGTGATTGCTAGGGCTTTTTCCGGTGGTTGATGTAGGGTATTTATAGGCGTTACTAGGGTGTTTGGGGAGGTTGTTAGGGGATTTCTAGGTTGTTGCTAGGATGTTTTGGAGATTGCTAGGGGATTTCAAAATGGTTGCTAGGGTGTTCTGGGAGATTGCTAGGGCTTTTTCAGGTGGTTGCTACGATGCTTTGGAGGTTGCTAGGGCATTTCTAGGTGGAGTTTGGAGAGGTTGCTAGGGGATTTCCAGGTGGTTGCTACAGGGTGTTATGGTGATTGCTGGGGCATTTCTAGGTGGTTGCTAGGGTTTTCTCAGGGCGATTGCTCAGGTGTTTCTAGTGATTGCTAAGATGTTTTGGAATTTGCTTGGGCATTTCTAGGTGGATGTTTGGAGAGGTTGCTAGAGGATTTATAAGTGATTGCTAGGGCTTTTTCTGGTGGTTTATATAGGGTATTTATAGGTGTTACTAGGGTGTTTGGGGAGGTTGTTAGGGGATTTCTAGGTGGTGTTTGGAGAGGTTGCTAGGGGATTTCCAGGTGGTTGCTACAGGGTGTTATGGTGGTTGCTGGGGCGTTTCTAGGTGGTTGCTTGGTAACTGTGATTAATTTAGTTTGTGAACGAGTTTACCCTTACATTCAGTCAGTGAATGAGAAATACGAGTCAGTGTATGCAGGTAAAGGAGAACAATTCATTCACTTAAAAGATTAATTCAAAAAGACCTGCCAAAGTGTCAACAGTGGTCTGCTGCATCCTCAGCTATAGTGCTCAAAATCGGCACCCCAAGATCAGAATTGGATGTGCAAATTGCGTTCAGTACCGATTTTGAGGGCACCTTTGCATCATTGCCTGATCTGCTTAAGTCCTTTAGCAAACAGGCCGCTAAACAAGACAGCGTGTGCAAATAACTAGCTCTTTTATCGGGCGCAATTCATTCTTAGTGAACCCCAATAGTGATGCTTGACTTAGTAGAAAACACAAAATGAAACTTTGCTGCCATTGTTTTGAAGCCTTCCTTCTACAAACCCTTGTGTTGACATTTACAGTTAACTCAGGATGAGTTTATTTATTTGTATTTATTTGAATTTAGTGAGATGATGTTACAGCACTTGTAGATAAGAACATTCAATGGCTATTTCAGCTTAAATGCTTGTCTTTAAGCAGGCACTTTGTATTTTAAATGACCTCCAGTACAATAATTGCAGGTTCAATCCCACCGGAGTTGCCTGGAGTTAAATGTCTTGTTAATGGGTACAACGGTGACAGAGAACGATTGTAATCGATGTTACTCTTCGGGTTCTGGGTCGCCCCTAACTTGGATGTGAAACCGTAACCTTTGTGTTTGCAGCCCAATGTCTAAACCTGGCACACATACACACTCTTAAAATACAGCTTCCAACTAGATTAGCATTTCCTGGAGGAAACAGCAGTGCTTGCAAGGAAGCAAAACAATTGTGTTACATTTTTTTGGCAAGTTTAGGTTTTAGGCCTTGGTAAGAACAAGTTAGTTAATTCAACACTGTTATCAGTCACACCGTACATTTAAATGAACCGGTTCATAAGAGTCACTCCTTCAGGAATCAGACTACAGTGGTCACGCTGCATGTTTCATCCTGTAGATTTAAAAGTACAGGCTCATAAGAGTCATTTGTTCGGGGATCTGATTACACTGATCGTGCTGTATGTTTCTTGTTGTTGATTTAGTAGCGGTGTTGCAGTGCCGCTGAATGGTTGCGCAGGAAATACTGTCAGAGCAGTACGACACACAGACTTTCATGTTTAGCGTGTCATCTATGTTCCCTTATGAGGGAACTCGCGATGCGTCGATGACGCTTTGGGAACGCCCTTTGCGTGAACGCCCCTGAAGCACGTATGTCAACTAGTCCAATGGAATGAATGAACGCCACGGGCGGGTGACGTCATGACCAGGAAAGGATATAAGCACATCCGGTGCGTTACTCGCGTTAGCTGTTGTGCCTCAGCAAAGCGCTCTGTGTCAAAACTGTCTGTCTTATTTATTGTTGTCTGTCTCTCTTTATATTGATATTATGGCGAAACAACTATTTAAAGCCTGTGCTTCTCCTTGCCCTCGTTATATCACGGGTGGAAATACACATGAGCTTTGTGTAGTTTGTTTGGGAGTGGAGCATGCGATGTCAGCTTTCGTGGGGGCTGACTGTCACAATTGTGAGCATCTGCCGCTCCGTATGCTCCACTCCCGTCGCACTTGAGGATGATGGACAGGCTCGCGAACCTCAGGGTTCTGGACCCGCGGCTGTCGAGGCAGCTCGGAGAAGGCTCACTGGGGGTTCGCAAATGGATCTCTCTGAGGGATCCGCGCTGCGGCTTCTTCCGCCCGGGAAGAGAGCCCGATGCTTCGGTGCTCTAGCTCTGAGGAGGTGGAGTTACTGAGCGTTTATGAGAGTGACACAAACACTAACACAATAGGGGGAGAGGATTCGCCTCCCTCTCCCCAGCATATGAGGAGCTTATTGAGGTGATAACTCATGCTGTTAATAAATTAAATGTTGACTGGCCAGCAGAAAAGAGATACTCGTCCTAAAAGCAATTTAGACGAGCGTTTTCTCACATCTAATGTTTCATCTCACCCGGGCCCTTCCATTTTTCCGGATCTAAATAGTGAGCTATGTAGATCATGGAATAAACCATATTCGTCTTTTTAACCCCCATGTTCACACATATTCAAATATAAAGGGGCTGAAAGATTTTGGTTATGGGTCGATGCCCCCAGCTGAATAGACGCTCGCTAGCTATCTGTCTCCTGGGTCAGCATCGTCCCTGAAGGATCCCGTGTTGCCGAATAAACCACTAAAAACCACATCCAATTTAGTGGGTAAGGTTTATACAGCAGCAGGTCAAGCTGGAGCCTGTCTGCACACGATGGCAGTACTCCAAGCCTATCAAGCAGATCTGCTGGGGGATATCGATAGGAGTGAGGGAGTTAGTCCCGACGAAATTCGAGAACTTCGTCGGGCTACAGATCTTTCTCTCAGAGCTACGAAGGAGACCACCCGTGCTATTGGGCGGTCTATGGCAGCCCTCGTAGCTACTGAGAGACATCTTTGGTTAAATCTTGCAGAGATTAAAGATAAAGAGCTGGCTTTTCTTTAAAAAAGGGTCCTGATGCTATGCACGTCAGACCATCGAGGACAGCCCCGACTGAGGTGGAGCGGTGTACACCTCAGAATACGGTGCCCGCTCCACTTCAGGGTCCTCATGGGACCAGTCTGCCAACCCCGCCACCCTTGGTGCTTCGGGGCGCAGTGGTATCCAGCGGAAGTTCGGCGCAATGTCAACTCGACGTTGCGTCGGACGTGATCCCTCTGAGGGGGGTTCAAAAACAGTCAATTCGGTTGTTTCCTGCCAATATGCTTCAGGTCGCCGAAGTGGCTGTTCCTTTAACAGGGTGGAGCGGTGTACACCTCAGAATACGGTGCCCGCTCCACTTCAGGGTCCTCATGGGACCAGTCTGCCAACCCCGCCACCCTTGGTGCTTCGGGGCGCAGTGGTATCCAGCGGAAGTTCGGCACAATGTCAACTCGACGTTGCGTCGGACGTGATCCCTCTGAGGGGGGTTCAAAAACAGTCAGTTCGGTTGTTTCCTGCCAATATGCTTCAGGTCGCCGAAGTGGCTGTTCCTTTAACAGGGTGGAGCGGTGTACACCTCAGAATACGGTGCCCACTCCACTTCGGGGTCCTCATGGGACCAGTCTGCCAACCCCGCCACCCTTGGTGCTTCGGGGCACAGTGGTATCCAGCGGAAGTTTGGCGCAATGTCGACTCGACATTGCGTCGGACGTGAGCCCTCTGAGGGGGGTCCAAAAACAGTCAGTTCGGTTGTTTCCTGCCAATATGCTTCAGGTCGCCGAAGTGGCTGTTCCTTTAACAGGGTGGAGCGGTGTACACCTCAGAATACGGTGCCCGCTCCACTTCGGGGTCCTCATGGGACCAGTCTGCCAACCCCGCCACCCTTGGTGCTTCGGGGCGCAGTGGTATCCAGCGGAAGTACGGCGCAATGTCGACTCGACGTTGCGTCGGACGTGAGCCCTCTGAGGGCGGTTCAAAAACAGACAGTTCGGTTGTTTCCTGCCAATATGCTTCAGGTCGCCGGAGTGGCTGTTCCTTTAACACCAGAGGCCAGTCTCCAGAGACTGGTACCCTTAGTACGGTCTAGCTCTGTCACCCCGCACGTTCACGAAGTGCGTAGATGCAGCTCTGGCCCCGCTCAGGCTGCAGGGCATACGCATTCTGAACTACATCGACGACTGGCTGATTCTGGCGGAATCAGAGCAGTCAGCGGTTCGGCATCGAGATGTCGTTCTCGCTCATAAGAAGAAATTGGGGTTGAGACTCAATGCCAAGAAGAGTGTGCTTTCTCCATTACAGAGAACCACTTTCCTTGGTGTGGTATGGGATTCAGTCACGATGCGGGCCACACTATCGCCTGTTCGTGTAGCTGCTATCATCACAGCCACAAAAGAGTTGAAGCTAGGCCAGTCACGCACTGTGAAACAGTTCGAGAGACTGTTAGGCCTCACGGCAGCAGCATCCAATGTGATCCCCTTTGGCCTGCTGTACATGAGACCTTTGCAGTGGTGGCTCAGGACCAGAGGGTTCTCCCTGAAGGGGAACCCACTTCGTATGATCAAGATCACGCGGCGGTGCATCCGCGCCTTGATTATATGGAGGAAAAATTGGTTCCTGTCCCAGGGCCCGGTGCTGGGAGCTCTTTGCCATCGAGTTGCTATCTCGACAAACGCGTCTCTCACCGGCCGCTCAGCTCAGGGTCTGTGGAGGAACCATCATCTCTCTTGGCGCATAAATTGCCTGGAGATGATGGCCGTCTTCAATGCGTTGAGACATTTCCTCCCAGATCTGAGGGGCCATCATGTGCTTGTCCGTACAGACAACACATCGGTGGTTTCTTATTTAAATCGACAGGGGGGTCTGTGCTCACATCCACTCTGCAAACTGGCGCACCAGATCCTCTTGTGGTCCCTGGGTAAAATACTCTCCCTGAGGGCAGTGTATATCCCAGGGTACCAGAATATAGGAGCAGACACCCTGTCGAGGCAGGTGCTGAGACCAGGGGAATGGAGACTCCACCCCGAGGCGGTGGAGCTCATTTGGGAATTTTACGGCCAAGCAGAAGTGGATCTGTTTGCGTCTCAGCTTACGACGCACTGTCCACTTTGGTTCTCCCTCACGCAACCAGCCCCCTTGGGGTTGGACGCCATGGTACAGACGTGGCCGAGGCTACGTCTGTACGCATTTCCCCCTGTTGCTCTGCTCCCAGGAGTTCTGGAGAGAGTCCGCCAGGACGGAGTAAGTCTATTATTAGTAGCTCCATGCTGGCCGAGTCGAATTTGGTTTGCGGACCTAATTCATCTCCTCGACGGCCCTCTTTTCGAGGTACCCGTCAGGAGAGACCTTCTGTCTCAGGCAGGGGGCACAACATTTCACCCCCGACTGGAGATTTGGAACCTATGGGTTTGGCCTCTGAGGGGGCCCAACTTTTAGAGAGTGGTCTCTCGACTGAGGTCGGTGAGACCATTCTTAGCTCCAGAACTCCAGCCACGAGGAAATTATATACACTTAAGTGGAAAGTTTTCACGTCTTGGTGTCACCAGCATCAGCGAGATCCAGCTAACTGTTCAGTCAACACAGTACTTGAGTTTCTCCAGTATCGTTTTACATCAGGTTCATGTCCTTCTACCTTAAAGGTTTACGTGGCGGCCATTGCAGCTTTCCATGCCCCTGTGGGTAGGACATCTTTGGGTCGAGACCCCCTGATTATTCGTTTCCTTCGTGGCACCTTGAGGCTGAGGCCTGTGGTTATTGTACTGCAGGCATTCTGTCCTCCTCCGTTTACATCTTCGGACCAGGAAAAACTGAATCTCTTGTGTCCAGTGCGAGCACTGGACACTTATGTCCACAGGGCTGCCCTGTGGAGAAGATCTAATCAGTAAGTGGATAGCTGAGGCTATTTCGCTTGCATATGAGTCCTCTGGCCAGCCGTGCCCTTCGGTGGTCAGAGCTCACTCTACTCGAAGTATGGCGGCCTCTAAAGCCCTCGTATCAGGAGTTTCCCTTCAGGAGGTTTCTGATGCGGCAGGTTGGTCCTCGCCGCTAACTTTTGTGAGGTTTTATAGCCTGGACCTGGAAGCTGCCCCAGGATCCCAGGTGCTTTTACTGATTTGCCGACAGTTTTTATCATCTGGCATTTTGTAATTATGGCGTATTGGGTATTATCGTTCCCAAAGCGTCATCGACGCATCGCAAGTTCCCTCGTAAGGGAGCGTCTCAGGTTACGACTGTAACCCTAGTTCCCTGAGAAGGGAACGAGACGATGTGTCGCCCTGCCATACTTCCTGCATCCCTGCGATCGACTTTGCTTCGGCTCTAAAAGCTAACGCGAGTAACGCACCGGATGTGCTTATATACTTTCCTGGTCATGACGTCACCCGCCCGTGGCGTTCATTCATTCCATTGGACTAGTTGACATACGTGCTTCAGGGGCGTTCAAGCAAAGGCGTTCCCAAAGCGTCATCGATGCATCGTCTCGTTCCCTTCTCAGGGAACTAGGGTTACAGTCGTAACCTGAGACGTTCTGGTGCTTTAAGAACCACTAATGTGACAAACCTATAATGAAACATCAATAACTTTTGAATCTCCAAAGAACCATTTAGCAGCTGAAGAACTCTAGACAGCCATAAATGGAAGAATAATTATTTGTCTTTCCTCAGATCCATTGAAGAAACATCGAATCTGAAAAATCTAGCGTCATAATGAAGCTTACAGATTCTTATCAAACCATCTTTATTCATCATTAATAAACTTGATTGAGTTGATTTTTGTGTCTATAAATCTTTAATTTGTGATTTTAACACACAGGAAGTGTGAGAAGTTTACTCAAGTCTCCACTAAAAGATCAAGTATGATGGTGTCAGAGTTTCCGCTAGAAAAAAATGGTGCCGGTCACGACGTTTCGTTTTACGGACATTTTGATGATATGCCGGTCAAATATATCGCCTCTTAATTAGTCAAGTTGAGGAAAACTGGAGGCAGTCTATGTAACTTAAAAAATGACATAATCAGGCCGTATAGAATGCAACTTATTATTATTATTAGCTTAACTTTCAAATAGACGAAAAAAAAAACATGAACGTCCGATTGGCGTCAATCAACGCCAATTGTTTTTTACTGTGGTTTCACACACATTCACTTTTTGAAACATTGAGGCACGGATGTACCTAATACAAATAAATAAAAC
>NC_068316.1:2873808-2878808 GCF_025860055.1 Xyrauchen texanus
TACACATAACTCAAAAAATATGAAATACCGGAATACCGGACCGGTAGAGAATGCACGGATGAAGTAGGTCCTTTGCTAAAGAGATGTTGCCCTTCACAACTGTTGTAAAACACACATTTTAATTGCACTGAATTTTTTTACCAGTTTCATTTGAATTTTTAGATAAAACTGTTATAAATAAAGTTCAAAGTTTGAAATCTGTACAGTGAATATGTACAGTCATTTCAAATCAGATGACTGCAACATGCGGCAAAAAAGTTGAGACGGACAATTTAAGACTAATAACAATTTGAAAATGAGTGCTGCCGACTTCTCTGGGCTCGCTCTCAACTTTAGTGACCTTTGTTAGTCAACAGCACTCGCCGCTGCATCCACAGATGCAAGTTCAGACTTTACTGTGTAAAGGAGAAGCCGTACATCATCACTGTCCAGAAGCGCTGCCGACTTCTCTGGACTCGTCTCATCTTAGATGGACAGTGGATGTCACAGAAACGAAAATAGACATACACATACTCAAATGTTTTTTTTAACATTTATGCATTTTCATAACAAAAATCAATCAAATTGAATTGAGTAACATTTTAAAACTAAACAAACAAATAAATAAATATTTTAAGAAATGTATTAATATTATGAATTTAATTTTAGAAACATAACAAAATTAAATTTGATGGAATCTTGTTTTGAAATTAAAATGCGTAAATATTAAAAATAGGCAAAATAATAAAAAAAAATTATATTTTAGATGTCACAGGAAAGAAAACAGACGTACATAAAACTAAAGTTTTACGCATTTTAATTTCATAAAATTCCACTAAGTTGAACTGAGTAATCATTAGTAAAATTAAAAAACTTACAAAATTAAATTAATAAAAATAAAAAAACACGTAAAAATTACATTAATAAATTAATAAATGTAATTAATAAAAAAAAAAAGTAAAAACACGTAAAAATTAAATTATTAAAAAATTGATAATAAAACACATAAAACTGAAACATTACACAATTATATTTAATGGATTTTTTTTATGAAATTAAAATGCGTAAATATTAAAAAATAGGCGTGTATAAATTCATATATTTTAAATGTATTATACATAAATAATATTATTTTAGAAATGTGCGTAGCCCAAGTAATGTACATACAAATAAATGACCTGAACTGCAAGTCAGTAACTGTAATCTAATTACAAGAATTTAAAATATAATACGTTACACTGTTTTTTATTTAAAAGTAATTAGATAACAGTAATGAATTACTTTGTAATCAGATTACACCCAACACTGATTATATATGAGTACATACTCACTCTCATTGAGTATGTAAAATACCAGAAGGAAAACATACATCAACTAATAATTTATTTTGTATATTTGATTAATTTAGTGGTCATTGCAGTAACACAGAAACAGAAGAGGAGATAAACTCTCCTAGTGAGTTAGATGGATGGATATCTCTCATGCAGAACAACATAAACTTCACCAAACTGCATTTTTACTCACGTATTTACAGTACACATTCATACAAATGCATGTCAATACACACACAGATCCATACACACACCACATTCAGACTGATGGATGTGATTATACACACAAAACACACACAGTTATGTAAATATGCAGTTATGCACCCCTGGCTAAATGAACTTCTGCTGCATTTTTCTGCCAATTTAACTGCAGAATACCTGTTTATTTGCTGCATTACCTCAACAGTTATTTAACACATGCTCAGTTGTGATGGCAATGAAATGTTTTCGCCAAACTGAATATAAAACGCACGGTATTATGCCAGAGGTGCCCAAACTTTTGTGCACAAATATAAACACAAATGCATTCACACAAGCGGTCACAGACACAAGGAGACATTCGTCTGTTTGTTTGGAACTGAATTCAGTCTTTCCCCATTTTCTCTTTTATTTTAATAGACTATTCTGGCTTTCCAAACTGCAACGTCAGTTTCTCCTGTAAACCAATCCCAGTGAGGGTCACTTGAAGTTTCTGTGGGTTCACCTGGGTTTCTTGATTTTAAAAGGTGTCAACAATAAAATAATGTCAAATTTTAAATGCATACTGAGCCTGACCTCGATTCTGGCGACATTTCGCACGTATCGCGACAGTTCTGAGGTGAAATGTCCACTGGGGGGCGCTATAAGCGAGTTAAATGTTCTCCTAAATGGATGAGGTTTTTAAGATTAATGCTTTATCGAGTTTTAAATCAACAGAACTGACTTCCCTACCCCAAACCCAAACCTAAACCCAAACAAAATGGCAGAAAAAGCAAATGTGAGATGAAAAACGCAACTAACATAATTTTGTGGTGATGAGTTGGTCCGGTTATCATTTTGTATACATAATGAGTCTCTGAAAGTGTTTGATGGATTTTTGGTGTGGGATATTAGTTGTATGTATCTAGGAATATTTCCATAATAATCAAGATATTATTGGTGATATACAGTGGCGAGAAAAAGTATGTGAACCCTTTGTAATTAGATGGATTTCTGCATTAAGTGGTCATAAAGTAACAAAACACACAAACAATTATAATTATTCATGTCTTTATTGAACACATCCCATTAAACATGCACAGTGCTGGGGAAAAAGTAAGTGAACCCCATAGGCTAAAGATGTCAACAAGAGCTAATTAGAGTCAGGAGTTGGCAAACTAGGCATCAAATTAATGAAACGAGATTAGAGGTGTGGGTTAGAGCTACTTTGACTTGTAAAAAGCACTCAAACATTTTGAGTTTCAGTTCACAAGAAGCATCTGCTGACATACAAATTTATCTGGAAGAGCTCAGATATTCATCTGTACACAGTTAGATCAATCTTCTATAAATGGTGGTTTAGTACTATAGGTACTCTCACTAGAAGTGGCCGTCCAGTCATGATGACTCAAAGGGAACATCGCAGAATGATCATTGAGGTACAGAAGTACCCTAGAGTGACAGATAAAGACTTGAAGGAATCATTGGAACTGGTTAACATCTCTGTTCATGAGTGTACTGTACAGGAATCATTAAACAGGTGTTCATGACTAAAACATGACTGCACACCTGAGGTTTGCCAAAGACCACTTTGACGCTCCACAACACTACTGGGAAAATGTTTTGTGGACTGATGAAACTAAGGTTGAATTGTTTGGGAAGAATATGCAGCACTACGGTTGGCATTAAAAGGGCACCATGTACCAACATGAAAACATCATCCCAACGCTAATGTACGGTGAGGGAGCATCATGATTTGGGGCTGCTTTGCTGCTTTGGGGCCTGGACCGATTGCCATCATCGAGGGAAAAATGAAATCCCAAGTTGATCAAGATATCCTACAGGACAATGTCAGGGTGGCTGTGCACCAGCTGGAGCTCAGTAGAAGTCGGGTGATGCAGCAGGACAATGACCCTAAACATCAAAGTAAATCCACTACAGAATGATGACAATAAAAAAAACTCCACCTTTTGGAGTGTCCCAGACAGAGCCCAGAGCTGAACCCAATAGAGATGCTCAAGAGAGCCGTTCACACCAGACATCATAAGAATATGTCTGAGCTGAAGCAGTTCTGTGAGGAAGAATGATCCACAAATCAACAGCTACAGGAAACACTTGATTGAGGTTATTGCTGCCAAAGGAGGATAGACCCGTTATTAAACCCAAGGGTTCACTTACTTTTTCCATAGCACTGTGCATGTTTAATGGGATGTGTCCAATAAAGACATGAAAGATTATACTTGTTTGTGTGTTGTTCGCTTAAGCACATTGTGTTTGTCTATAATTGTGACTTTGATGAAGATGAGATCACATTTAATGACCAATTAATGCAGAAACCAGCTAATTCCAAAGGGATCACTTACTTGAAACAATAGAAAAAGACACCGGTTCTCATTCTTATACAAACACACTTTCATTTTCCAATAAATGTATTCATTCTGAACTCTCATTTCAGCAATGAGACTCGTATATATTTAATGTATGTAAATGGCATCAAGCCTTGAGCATGAATACAGACACATTCTGTGGTCGGTGTGCATTTTGATATGGTGGGTGTGTGTGTGTGTGTGTGTGTGTGTGAGAGTATAGTGTATCTATGCATGCTTGTTAAAGTATTAACATTTAAATACACTTCAGTTAGCTCTCCTGTTAGTTAGAAACACAAACACTTGAGATGCTGCATTTGATTTTGTCCAAAATGTGCTAGCATAGAAGAAAATGAGGAACCTTACCTTTTGGATCAACCTTTGCGTCCTATGATGCCTTAAAATGTTACAGCTCAACAGGATTCTGCCTTAAAATCGTTAATTGACATTGACGCTATAGTGTCTTACATCAAAACAACCAGATTAATACTGTTTTACTGTTTTATAACAACAGTCGCACAGTATCAAAACAATAGCCACACCCTATAATATTCACCCCTAAAATAAAAACAAATACTGTCATCATTTACTAACCCTCATGTCGTTCCAAACCATCTTACTAAGGCTGCACGATTAATGTTAAGATTAATACAATTTACATTAAAATACGTCTTTAGAGTGGATCAACTGCATGCAATAAAACATCCGAAACAATAACGAGAACTGTTTCTCAATTACATAATAGCTGTTTTATCAGTAAATAAAGACAATTTTACATTTGCCCTCTTAGAAGCATGAAACAAAAGCTGTTATTTAAGTAGTCCGTATGAATTGTGTGCTATATCCCAATTCTTCTGAAGGCGAATGATAGCTTTGCATGAGAAAAAGACTTTTAAATTGAAATCGTTATTCACTGAAAAGCCGTGGTCACCATTTACTTTCACTGTATGGAGAAGAGCAGCTTGGACATTCTGTCTCAGTGGACAAATCCGTCCTTTTGTATTCGACGGAAGAAGAAAGTCACGTGAATGACATGAGGGTGAGTAAATGATGACAATTAGTTTTTTGTATTTTTGGTTGCACTGTCCCTTTAAGAAGTACTAAATGATGACGAGGCGATGATGATGATTTGAGGTTTTCAAAACCG
>NC_068316.1:2886308-2898808 GCF_025860055.1 Xyrauchen texanus
TATTAACCCTGAAGCTAGGAAGATTTCATACTCACAATTTCCATGCAAATTATCCTTAGATGGATTTAGATACCTAGGGGTATTTTTCACTAATTCATATGGTCAGATGTTTTGTAATACTTTTCTACCTTTAATTGATCGAACTAAAGAGGATATGGTGAGATTGTCTATGCTTCCTTTATTCCTTGCTGGCTGTATCAACCTTATTAAAATGATAACTCTTCCTAAATTTCTCAATTTCTTTCAACATATAACGATTTGCATCACTACATCTTTTTTTTTATTTAGATGGTACGATACAATCTTTTCTCTTGAGTAACAAACCTTCATGTCTTTAGAAATCTTTTCTTTAACTTCCTAAGTTGAAAGGCGGCCTGGCAGATCCAAATTTCAATATTAGTAACGCAGGGTTCACACATCCTCCGTAAGCGGGGCATGAGCGGCATGTTTATGTTCCCATATTAACAGATGGCACCGTTTACACTGCAAGCGTGAGTCGCGAGGCGACGCGTCCCAGATGTGGCAGTGAGCGGATAGTTTCGCCGTTGAGCCTATTGTTGCAGTGCGGCTCATAGTGAGCTCAGCTGCTCTGGGTGCAGTACAACACTAAAATAATCAATAGATTATTGAAAAGACACAAAAGCAAATAAAAATTATTCAAAACGAACCTATAGTACACTACAATGTATATGTCTGCATGCAAGTAAACTGAATAAAATATCTTATTAAAGGAAAGAATTAATAAACTGCCGTACATTTTGCCATTCTGTGCATATAGGTGTACAGTATAGACACAATACTAACCAATCACAACCAAGTGTGCTGATAAAGATGAAGTGCATGTGACGGCCCGCTGTTGTCCTTAAAGCTGCAATTACCTCATGCTTATTATGACCTTATTAAAAAAAAAATTGTGTAGGACCCCATAGATAACTTTATATGCTGCACAGAAGCACTGCCGTTTTCTCGCAGAAGAGGCGAGGCCAATGTGAACGTCTAACGCGACGGCCATGCTTACGGAGGATATGTGACCCTGCGTAAGGCTCTATACTGGAATAATCCCCGCTCATCCAACGATTGCACGCCATGGGTTCACACTGAAATGTCTTCAACTTAATATGTTCTACATTCTATTATAAATTCTCAGCTCCCTCTAGTGGTCATCAGAATGTCATCGAATCCAATAGTTTCGAGTTCATATGCCTATTTAAAAACAAATAAAAAATTCACCATCTAGTTCTGACTCTGCATAACATATTTGAGCATCCAACAGTCTTCTCGCAGTTAAGATTTGTATGAAGAATGGATGTTTTCGTCCTTTTAGTCTCCGTCAACTTAATTTAATGTACCCAATAGTCATCTATTTAGCTTTTTCAGACTAGACATTTTGTGTAGATATTGTTCCCTCGCTTTCCTAACCGTACTCCCGAATATCCTGTAGACAACTTTTTTGCTCTAAACTCTGACCTTAAACGTTTTAACTCAGTAATTTATGATTTAATTGGCACTCTGAATCCTGATCTGACAGGACCTTTAAAGGAACTTGGGAAAATGATGTTGTTACACAAATTTCTGACGTCCAATGTTGTCATGTTATAAAACAGGTGCTTTCTTCCTCAATTTGAGCTAGACATGGCCTACTAAATGTAAGTGCTAAGTGCTCTATAGAGCTCATCGGAGGACTGCTCAATTAGCAAAATGTTTCCAACAAGAGTGATGCTTGTAATCGTTGTAGACAATCCCCGGCAGACCATATTCACATGTTTTGGACATGCTCTCGATTGTTAACAGTGTTTGGTCCAGTGTATTTGAAACACCAGAAAAACCAGTGTAGAAACTTAGAAATTTATCCCAATCCATTGACAGCTCTCTTTGGCATTTTGCCGTATCCCAGTTTTGCTGTCTCCACTGGTCAGGATGTTGCTTTTACTACCCTGTTGGCCAGGAGGATATATCCTTCTCAAATGGAAGTGTGCTTGTTCTCCAACACATGACAGATGGATACAAGACATTTTCTCTTGCATAAAGCTAGAAAAAATAAGACTGCTTTTATTTTCAGCAAACCACATGTGTAAATATTTGTGTGAACATAAAAGATTCAACAACTATTGTAAGTCATAAAATGAACAAGTTTCACAGACATGTGACTAACCAAAATGGAACAATGTGTCCCTGAACAAAGGGGAGTGGGGTGGTGGATCTGGTGTGGCCACCAGCTGCCTTAAGTACTGTAGTGCATCTCCTCCTCATGGATTGCACCACATTTGCCAGTTCTTGCTGTGAGATGTTACCCCACTCTTCCACCAAGACACTTAGTTCCCAGACATTTCTGGGGAGAATGGCCCTAGCCCTCACCCTCGGATCCAACAGTTCCCAGACGTGCTCAATGGGATTGAGATCCGGGCTCTTCACTGGCCATGGCAGAACACTGACATTCCTGTCTTGCAGGAGATCATGCACAGAACGGGCAGTATGTCTGGTGGCATTGTCATGCTGGAGGGTTACGTCAGGATGAGCTTGCAGGAAGGGTACCACATGAGGGAGAAGGATGTCTTCCCTGTAACGCACAGCATTGAGATTGCCTGCAATGACAACAAGCTCAGTCCAATGATGCTGTGACACACCGCCCCAGCCCATGATGGACCCTCCACCTCCAAATTGATCCCGCTCCAGAGTACAGGCCTCGGTGTAACGTTCATTCCTTCGACGATAAACTCGAGTCCGACCATCACCCCTGGTGAGACAAACCCATCTCATCAGTGAAGAGCACTTTTTGCCAGTCCTGTCTGATCCAGCAAAGGTGGGTTTGTGTCCATAGGCGACGTTGTTGCTGGTGATGTCTGATAAGGACCTGCCTTACAACAGTCCTACAAGCCCTCAGTCCAGCCTCTCTCAGCCTATCGCGGACAGTCTGAGCACTGATGGAGGGATTGTGCATTCCTGGTGTAACTCGGGCAGTTGTTGTTGCCATCCTGTACCTGTCTCGCAGGTGTAATATTCGAATGTATCAATCCTGTGCAGGTGTTGGTACACATGGTCTGCCACTGCAAGGATGATCAGCTGTCCTTCCTGTCTCCCTGTAGTGCTGTCTTGGGTGTCTCACGGTACAGACATTGCAATTTATTGCCCTGGCCACATCTGCAGTCCTCATGCCTCCATGCAGCATGACTAAGGCACGTTCACGCAAATGAGCAGGGACCCTGGGCATCTTTCTTTTAGTGTCTTAATGACCGTTCCACAGGTGCAAGTTCATTAATTGTTTATGGTACATTGAACAAGCATGGAAAACATTGTTTAAACCATTTACAATAAAGATCTGTAATGTTATTTGGATTTGTACAAAATTGTCTTGACTACCAAATTACTTGACTTTTGTTATTATTTCTGTAACCTTATTTACATCAACATTAAATGGAATTAAATTATATGTTCACTATTGGTAATATTTTAAAAAGGATGCACTGCCTACAACAGTTTGTTTTAGTAGTATTAAAACAATGCTTTAATACCTTTTTGGTTGTTGGTCAACATTCACCAATATTCCAGGCAGCCAAGGTGACATCACCGGAAAAAGGAAAGTCGTTTACTCTACAGTGGCACAGCAAGTTTTTTCACTTTGATTAAAGAGTATGAAGACAAATATCTTTTTCTTTAGAATATAATATTCTGATTAATCATGCACAATAACACCAGGCACATGTTTTAAGAGGGTTTAAAAAGGATTTTAAGAGTGTACACTGATGAGCCAAAATATTATGACCACTCACAGGTGACGCTAATAACGCTGATCAACTCTTATCAAGGCCACATGTCAAGGTCGGGGTAGATTAGATGGTAAGCGAACAATCAGTTCTCGTAGTCAATGTTGAATGCAGGAGAAATGGGCCGGAATATAGACCTGAGCGACTTTGGCAAGGGACAAATTGTTATGGTCAGACGACTGGGTCAGAGTATCCCTGAAACGGCAAGGCTCCTGGGGTGCTCCCGGTCAGCAGTGGTGAGTACCGGCAGTCGTCCGAGGAGAGACAAACCGGCAACAGGGACAAGGCTATCATGTCTGGTTCGAACCGACAGAAGGTCTACTGTGGCACAAGTCACAGAAAATGTTAATGATATATATGGGAGGAATGTGTCACAACAACCCTGCTACGTATGGGGCTGCGTAGCCAAAGACCGGTCAGAGTGCCTATGATGACCCCTGTCCACCATTGAAAGCGCCTACAATGGGCATGCGAGCTTTGGAACTGGACCTTGGAGCAGTGGAAGAAGGTCGTCTGGTCCAATGAGTCCTGTTTTCTTTTACATCACATGGACGGCTGCGTATGTGTGCACCTTTTACCCGGGGAAGTGATGGCACCGGGATGCACCATGGGAAGACGACAAGCCAGTGGAGGGAGTGTGATTCTCTGGACAATGTTCTGCTGGGAAACCCTGGGTCCTGTCATTCATGTGGATGTCAATTTGACAAGTGCCACCTACCTAAACATAGTTGCAGACCAGGTACACCCCTTCAAGGCAATGGTATTAAACGATGGCAGTGACCTCTTTCAGCAGGATAATGCGCCCTACCACACTGCACACATTGTTTGGGAATGGTCTGAGGAACGTGATGAAGCGTTCAAGGTGTTTTTCTGATTTCCAAATTCCCCAGATCTCAGTTCAATTGAGCATCTGTAGGATGTGCTGGACCAACAAGCCCGATCCATGGCGGCCCCACCTTGCAACTTACAGGACATGAAGGATCTGCTGCTAATGTCTTGGTGCCAGATACCACAGGACAACAGCGGGTTTGCACACAGAGGACAAACAGCATATCAGGCAGCTGGTCATTCAATGTATATTGAAGAATTTAGCCAGTATAAACGTAAACGTAAATATTTATTTAAACTATTTAGTTTGACCAACAATCATGCCAAGGTCCAAATTTACATTTACATTTATGCATTTGGCAGACGCTTTTATCCAAAGCCACTTACAGTGCAATTATTACAAGGACAATCCCCCCGGAGCCTTGCTCAAGGGCACAATGGTGGTGGCCGTGGGGTTCGAACCAGCAACCTTCTGATTAACAGCCCTGATTAACAGCCCTGTGCTTTAGCCACTACGCCACCACCACTCCAAATGGTTGATTTGAACATTAACTAAAGCTCCTGACCCATCTCTGCATGATTTTATGCACTGCACTGCTGCCACACGATTGGCTGATTAGATAATGGCATTGATGATTGTTGGTGTCAGACGGGCTGGTTTGAGTATTTATGGGATTTTCACACACAACAGTCTCTAGAATTTACTCAGAATGGTGCTAAAAACAAACGAAAAAACAGTGAATGTCAGATCTGTGGACGGAAATGCCTTGTTGATGAGAGAGGTCAACAGAGAATGGTCAGACTGGTTTGAACTGACAAAGTCTACAGTAACTCGGATAACCACTCTGTACAATTGTGCTAAGCAGAACAACATCTCTAAATGCTATTATGAGAGGCAGGTTGGCACTGTTTTGATGGCATGTGCGGGATCTACACAATATTAAGCAGGTGGTCTTAATGTTGTGGCTGATCGGTGTGTATCTGCTGTTAAAAAAGGTGTCATATTGCCCAATTTAGGATTCATGTGGTTTCAGCTTGGAGCTTGTTTGATTTCATGCATGCATGTGTGTGTGTGTGTGTGTGTGTGTGTGTGTGTGTGTGTGTGTGTGTGTGTGTTATTACAGGGCCAATTTGAATGGAATTCCGTGGTTAATGAAACCTGCTTGGGCCATTCCCTTACACACACACACCATCTGCTACTCTACATGTGTTGGGGTGTAATTTTGGGGCAGAATCTAAAGTCAACAGGGTGAGATTACAGCAAATTCACTCAATAAACATCTGCAGGCGATGTGTGTTAGTGTGTAAGAGAGAGAGCCCTGTGTTTCAGAATACGGGTGTGTGCATTTCTCCAAATGAAATTCCAAACCTGTGACAAAAAGTACACACAGTTACACACACACAGAGGGGGAGAGAGAGAGAGAGAGAAGGATTGAATTATTAAAGTATACACTTGTAAAGTGAACAGTTTCTAGGGCGTTTACAGATTCTGTTCTGATTTAGGTTCTTGGTTAAGCAAGAAGGATCATTTCTGATATCTCTGCCCTTCCTCCTATCACTGTTTTTATGCTTTGAGCAAGCATTGCTATACTGTATTGTAAATTGTACTGGCGAATTGTCCAGTACGAACTAAAATAAAACCTTTGCAACCCGCCTTCATTAAACATGAGAAACATAATGTTGTTAAACAAATTATGCTCATAGAGTAAAGACTTTCAAAAACTACATTAAAGGACAAATTGCGAATAAATTAGAAATAAAAACTAAATAGAAGTGATGTAAACAGTACTAACCCCGCCTTGAGCATGATACTTGATATCTAAAGTTGTTCAGAGGGTCTTTCTCACACGTCACCCCTCCTCTATTAGGAGAGCTTTCCAAACACAGCTGAAAGCATTCAAACCTATTAACCTGAGGTTAGATCAAACCCACAACTCCACATTCAATTATGTATAACAGCAACATTGATTTACAGGTATGTGTTGAACTACACCACAAAAAGCACGATTGTCATACATCTTGCAGTATTTCAAATGGAATGGCATTTATAAACAAATTAGAACATACTGTATACACCCAATATGTTGCTAGTATTTCTGTACGGTCAGCAATTTGAAAATACGAACTTAATTTTTACATTTTCTGTAGAAAACAGAAAACTCTTTTCCGGTACAAAACACGCCATTACAATGCTCTTGTGTAGAGGGTGGTTGCCAGGTAATTGCTATATGGTTGCTAGGGTGTTCTGGGTAGTTGCTAGGGCGTGGCTAGGTGGTTGCTAGACATTGCTAAGGTGTTGCAGGTGGTTGCCAGGGCATTGCAAAACAGTTGCTATGGTGTTCTGGGTGGTTGCAAGGGCATCGCTATATGGTTTCTAGAGTGGTCTGGGTAGTTGCTAGGGTGTGGCTTGGTGGTTGTTAAGCATTGATAGGGTGTTGCATGATGTTTGTAGGGCATTGCTATACAGATGCTAGGGAGTTGTGGCTGGTTGCCAGGGCATTGCTATATAGTTGCTAGATTATACTGGGTGGTTGCTAAGAGGTTGCTAGGGTGTTGAGTGGTTTCCAGAACATTGCTATACAGTTGCTAGGGTGTTCTGGGTGGTTGATGTCCATTGGTTGCCAGGGCATTGCTATAAAAGTTATTAGGGTATACTTGGTTGTTCTTAGGCATTGCTAAGAGGTTGCTAAGGTGCTGAGTGGTTGCCAGGACATTGTTATGCAGTTGCTTGGGTGTTCTGCGTGGTTGTTGGGTGTTGATAGTGTGTTGTGGATGGTTGCCATTGCATTGCTATACAGTTCTTAGGGTGTCCTTAGTGTTTTTTTGGCATTGCTAAGTGGTTGCTAGAGTGTTTGCCAGTTCTTTGCTATACAGTTGCTAGGGTGTTCTTGGTAATTGTTGGGTGGTGCTATGGTTGCCAGAGCATTGCTATACAGTTTTTATGGTGTGCTTGGTGTTTCTTAGGCAAGGGCACTGTTATCTGGTTGCTAGGATGTTCTGGGTGGTTGTCAGGCATTACTAGGTGGTGATTAGGAAACTCTGGGAAGTTGTTAGGCATTGCGGATGGTTGCCAAGGCATTGCTATATGGTTGCTAGGGTGTTGTGAGTGATTGTTGCCAGGGCATTGCTATATGGTTGCTAGGGTCTTCCAGGTGGTTACTAAGGAGTTATGGGTGGTTGCCAGGGCATTGCTATACAGTTGCTAGGGTGTTGTGAGTGGTTGTTAGCCAAAGTTAAGTGGTTGCTAGGATGTTGTGAGTGGTTGCCAGGACATTGCTATACAGTTGCTAGGGTGTGTGAGTGGTTGTTAGCCAAAGTTAGGTGGTTGCTAGGATGTTGTGAGTGGTTGCCAGGACATTGCTATACAGTTGCTAGGGTGTTGTGAGTGATTGTTAGCCAAAGTTAGGTGGTTGCTAGGATGTTGTGAGTGGTTGCCAGGACATTGCTATACAGTTGCTAGGGTGTACTGGTTGTTTGTAGGCAATGATAAATGGTTGCTATGGTGTTTGTAGTAGTTGCTAGGTGGTTGCTTACTGGACAAAGACGGATCCCTGCTACAATCTAAGATTATGCAATATTTCTGCCCTTTTATTGTCTGCTAGGTGTAAATCGTATATCTGATTGCTTAGTAAAAGTAACCGCACAGCTCTCTTCAACAAGCCATACAATAGCTTAGAGTCTATAGCACAAATGGTGCTTGAACGAGTTGCGTGCTATAATTAGATACTTAGGATTAGTCTGATGCTTGTCTCAGCAAAGACCACTAATAAAAAAGTAACCAAACCACAGAACATCACATATGTTTTATCAACTAAGAATAACAGCTCATTTAAAATTCCACCCCTGGTTTTATGTGAGCAGAACATTTGGCTCACAGGTGTTTCTAATTGATTAGCCATTTCCTGTTAAGTAGATTGTTCACACATGAAAGAGCCGCAAAGTCTCATGTCCTCGTTCAGATCTTTTGTTTTCGTCTAAGTGAGAAAAGCAAGTGAGTTTGTAATCCAAAGGAATGAAGAAAATTGGCAAAAGTCTTAGTCTAAACATTCTTAAAATAATTGTTGCTTTGTTTTGTTTTTGTTTGTGGTTTTAGACATAAAACATACTCAAATTTGTGCTCCTATATTTATGCTTAAAACAAGACAAACAGTTCCATTGGGCTTACAGAAAGTCTTAAAGGGACAGTTCACCCAAAAATAATTATTCTGTCATCATTTGTGGTCTCAGTCGCTATCTGCTTTCATTGTATTAAGTCAAAAAGATGAAATGAAAGTCAGTGGTGACTGAGGCTATCCATTTGGGTTCCACAGAAGAAACAAAGTCATACGGATTTGCAACAACATGAGAGTGAGTAAATAATAACAGCATTTTAATTTTTGTAGAGTACCAGGATCATAGGCCCGGATCATCAGGAACATTCGAGACTAGTCAAGTCAATCTCGCTCTTTAAATGGACATGTTTTTAATCTTTTAAACTTCAATACAAGTAAACAGGCATTTCACTTGCCGAAAAGGTGACTCACTCCGAAACTCCCAGAAATGGGCAACAGCTGGACGTTTCTTCTCTGCAAGTTTGGCACGGGACGCTAGTGCAAGTCTAGTGACGTTGATGACTTACAGACCCGCCACTGTTATTTCATGCAGGAGATCTCTGACGCTACGTTTTATGAGCTTTAAGCTGTATTTGTTTTGAAATGTCACGATACTTGCGCTCACATAAATAGTTGTAATAGAGCGCTGAGAGTGCTTTTATTTATTTATTAATTTACTTAATTGCTTTCATGTGTACGGGCCAAACATGAAAGGTGGCGTTCAGTACTTTTGGTTCACAGGCATCTTTCAGACTGCGTAGATATGGCTGGAGCGCTCAGGAAATATCGAAATCTAGTCCCAGTTCTGGATGGCATTCGTTTTTACGAGAGCATAAAACTATTTGAACAAGTCCTTCAACAAATGCTTGCTTTGAATCGTGGCACGCAAAGAAACAAAATGACAAGCCAGTTACACGACAGATAAATAAATGAAAAGGACGACAAACACTACTTGATTTCTCTACAACATAACAGCTTTATTAGTTAACGCTCTGTGTGGCGGGTCTTTCTGTGGAAGCAGCATGTTTTGGTTTGTGACGTACAGGAAACCTGAGGCAGTAATATTGGCACGTGTGTGTGTGTGTGTGTGTGTGTGTGTGTGTGTGTGTGTGTGTGTGTGTGTGTTGTGTTTAATGAGGATACGGTTAGTGGTCCTCAGACTTCCAGTGTCCGGTGCAGGTGCAACAAACACACACACACAAACACTAGCACACACACTAGCACACACACACACAAACACACACTAGCACACACACAAACACTAGCACACACACTAGCACACACACACACACACACACACACACACAAACACACACTAGCACACACACAAACACTAGCACACACACACGCACACACACACACACACACATACACACACACACATGTTGGTCTACCTCTCATTATGAGGACTTTCCATAGACATAATGACTTTTATACTGTACAAACTATAGATTCTATCCTCTAAACCTAACCCTACCCCTAAACCTAACCCTCACAGAAAACCTTCTGCATTTTTAAATTTTCAAAAAACATTGTTTAATATGATTTTTAAGCGATTTGAATTATGGGGACACTAGAAATGTCCTCATAAATCACATTTATAGCATAATAACCTTGTAATTACCAGTTTATAACTTACAAAATTGTCCTCGTAAATCACAAAATCACGCACACACTAGCACACACACAAACACTAGCACACACGCGCGCACACAAACACTAGCACAAACACACACTAGCACACACACACACACACAAATACACACTAGCACACACACAAACACTAGCACACACGCGCGCACACACAAACACTAGCACAAACACACACTAGCACACACACAAACACTAGCACACACACAAACACTAGCACACACACAAACACTAGCACACACACAAACACTAGCACACACGCGCGCACACACAAACACTAGCACAAACACACACTAGCACACACACACACACACAAATACACACTAGCACACACACAAACACTAGCGCAAACACACACACACAAACACTAGCACAAACACACACTAGCACACACACACACTAGCACACACACACTAGCACACACATAAACACTAGCACACACACACAAACACTAGCACACACACTAGCACACACACACACACTAGCACGCACACACACACACTAGCACACACACACACACACACTAGCACACATACACACACAAACACTAGCACACACACACACACACTAACACACAAACACTAGCACACACACTAGCACACACACACACACAAACACTAGCACACACACTAGCACACACACACACACAAACACTAGCACACACACTAGCACACACACACACACACACACACACTAGCACACACACACACACACACACACACACACACACACACACACATAAACACTAGCACACATACACACACAAACACTAGCACACACAAACACTAGCACACACACACACACACACACACTAGCACACACACAAACACACACTAGCACACACACAAACACACACACAAACACTAGCACACACACAAACACACACACACACTAGCACACACACAAACACACATACACACTTTTATTACTAATACTCACAGTTTGGGTATGTCATTCAAATGCCTAATCCCAAGTATTCAACCTTGGTATTTAACTTGGCATGTATGAAACCTTAAATCATGTGGCTTGTTGAGGAAAGGTGAGTCATTGCAAACCATTTCGACATTTAAGCAAATCCAAAATATGAATTATAGTTAAACTATTCCATTTTTACTAGTTATATAGAAATTCTTAATATCAGGAATGGAATTACTACTAGTGGAAAAAGCCAGTAACTACATCGGCAGCGGTAAAAATGTTCATTCTTGATATAAAAAATACATAATTGCTCGCAGAAATACAAAAATGGGATTTCAACTTGTAAAATGTAATGGCATTTTTACTAGTAAACAATGAACTTTTATTCATTTCTATTCAAATGCAATTACAGATATCGATAATTAATTCCCTCCTAAAATGTATCACTACTATTGCAATTCTTGCTGGTAAAAAACGACATTTTTGATATAAATGGTTATTTGTAACTAGTGCAAGAATGATGTTTTTTGTGAGTAATGACGTCATTTTTTATATCAAGAACTACAATTTTTACAAGTGCAAATGTTATTACTAATATCAAAAATTAGCATTTTTACTAATTAAACTAATTCCATTTCTAAAATCAATAATTACCATTAAATCTAACGAAAAGTGTATTAGTGACCTGAATTCAGCTTGACATGAGAAACATCACAAGTGCTGATTATTTCCCTTGATATTTTAATTGCAATTCACATTAAAAATATATATATATATATATATTTTGTTTATGGCAACTGGTTGCCTTTTGGATGATAAAATGGGTGAGCCATATGTATCCAAAGACTATAATATTAAAGTGGAAATATGTTCTGATAGGGTCACAGACAGCAAGGACGAAAATTAGGCAGACGCCAACATAGACCGGTTGAGTGGCCTCCAATCAAACTACAGTAAATATGTTCCAGACTATTTCAAACCAGTCTAACCAGTTCAGAACCGCTGTCATTGACACTTATTTATTAGTATAGACACAGTTTATGTTTGAAATGGTTAAAAATGCCCCTTAATGTAAAACGTCATTTCTGATTCTGGTTGTAACCCGCCCCATCTCCTCGTTCATGCTCGCGGTCTCAGCTGAACGGAGGGGATGATTTTAACGAGATCACACTGAACGACTGCCAGGTCAGGCACAAAATCAGCAGGAGTCCCTGGCATGTGTCCAGGCGAGAAAATGAGGGAGTGTGAGTGT
>NC_068316.1:2911308-2926308 GCF_025860055.1 Xyrauchen texanus
AATTTTCAACACGAATGTTTAAGGCCGTATTTTGTTATTTTAAGTAAAAATGCAGAAGTGATGTTATCTCTGAAAATTTCAGATTCTAAGCTTTACAATGATACCTCATATGCCTGACGTATGTACGCAGAGACGACTGAAGTGTAAACGGTTTTCGCGATATAGCGCCCCCTTTGAGTTTACGGGTTTGGGCAAGCGTATCATTTCTTATGTTAAAATAGTTTCTCATATGCCAGAGTGCAATCAACTAAAAGTTGTAATATATTAATATAGTAAATTAATAGTAATTAATAGTTTTCTTGACCTTCAGGCAATTTGTATGTCCCAGGAGTTTTTATTAAAACAGATATTCGACTTATATTCAATATTTATGTATTTGAAGGTTACATTAAAACTGACTTAGACATTTTTACCAATCCTTCATTATTTATTTTTGGTTCTTTTCAATTGCATTTTCTGTATAGATTTGACTGTTTTAGCCTTAGCAAGACAAAGAAGTCAGACATTTATTTGAAAAACCTGTGTAAAATATTTGTAAGTGCATATTATTCCAATTTAAAAAACATTTTCACATGCGTGGATGTTGCATTTTGACTACATTATATGCAACGCATAATTGAAATTAAAAAATTTATTAAAAACTGACTGAATGCTGTTCACAAGACTCTAGACTGTCATATAAAGGGTTAACTTCTGCCACACTGAGTCACGAGACACAATGAAGTGCTCCTTGGCTGTAAAGAAGAGACTCTCTAGTTTCATTTGATATGCTGCATTAAAAAATCGGTTCATTTTTCGTGCATCAGCGCGCCGATAAACATGACGTCCACATATGTGTACACTGGCACTGCATTTCCTCAAAAGTAGAAAAAACATGTTAGTTATTTTAAATAACCTGAATAACAACATGAACACATCTGTGAGTCATTTCACTTCATTTTAATATACAAGTTGTTATATTTTATTTTGTTGTCTTTGTGCAATATTATTCTAGTCAGCACACTGGAGGTTAAGTCATGCACTAAATAGGGAGCAAGGGAGCATCCTATAGCTCTCCTATAACTGTTCTGAGACCAGTGCAGACAGTCAGCACACTGGAGGTTAATTCATGCACTAAATAGGGAGCAAGGGAGCATCCTATAGCTCTCCTATAACTGTTCTGAGACCAGTGCAGATAGACAGCACACTGAGGTTAATTCATGCACTAAATAGGGAGCAAGGGAGCATCCTATAGCTCTCCTATAACTGTTCTGAGACCAGTGCAGACAGACAGCACACTGGAGGTTAATTCATGCACTAAATAGGGAGCAAGGGAGCATCCTATAGCTCTCCTATAACTGTTCTGAGACCAGTGCAGATAGACAGCACACTGAGGTTAAGTCATGCACTAAATAGGGAGCAAGGGAGCATCCTACATCTCTCCTATAACTGTTCTGAGACCAGTGCAGACAGACAGCACACTGGAGGTTAAGTCATGCACTAAATAGGGAGCAAGGGAGCATCCTACAGCTCTCCTATAACTGTTCTGAGATCAGTGCAGACAGACAGCACACTGGAGGTTAAGTCATGCACGAAATAGGGAGCAAGGGAGCATCCTACAGCTCTCCTGTAACTGTTCTGAGACCAGTGCAGACAGACAGCACACTGGAGGTTAGGTCATGCACTAAATAGGGAGCAAGGGAGCATCCTATAGCTCTCCTATAACTGTTCTGAGACCAGTGCAGACAGACAGCACACTGGAGGTTAAGTCATTCACTAAATAGGGAGCAAGGGAGCATCCTATAGCTCTCCTATAACTGTTCTGAGACCAGTGCAGACAGACAGCACACTGGAGGTTAAGTCACTCACTAAATAGGGAGCAAGGGAGCATCCTATAGCTCTCCTATAACTGTTCTGAGACCAGTGCAGACAGACAGCACACTGGAGGTTAAATCACTCACTAAATAGGGAGCAAGGGAGCATCCTATAGCTCTCTATAACTGTTCTGAGACCAGTGCAGACAGACAGCACACTGGAGGTTAAGTCTTTCACTAAATAGGGAGCAAGGGAGCATCCTATAGCTCTCTATGCAGTTAAGTGCGTTCACTCCTAAAATCTGATCAAAAGTTCAGTTTCAGGCTGCAGATGATGTTTCATCCTTTTCGGTCCTTTTCTGCATATCAATTTGTTTTAGCAAACTCATACGACCACTTTTCAAGATCCAATCAGTTCTTGATTTGTTGAATATCCAGTTTGATTTGAAACGGGTCACATTACTGAAGTAAAATGAGCTGCGAATACAACTTCATGTTGACTTTAGGTCAATCAAATCCATACCAGAGAACTTTTGCAAGGCAGCGAAAGGATGGAGTTCAAGTTTTAGGCTTTGGCTCTGTGTAAATGAAATGCTGCATCAGAGATGTGTTGCCGTTGTCATGACACTCAGCACGAGTTTCCTGTCAAATGCACGTGACAATTAACACATCACGCAACATTATCCTGCAAAGTGAAGACAGCTATTGATGGTGAAATAGATGCAGACCAATTCAAATTCAGTATGCTAATATCACATTATTTGTTGTTGTTTACATTCTGACTACTGAACGCTCTGTGTAAGTCAATGAGTCGCAGCATAGCATGGCAATTGCAATGTTTGTTTAAAACAAATAAATAATCTTGATTTTAATTAAGAACTGTAACAGTTGCTGACACTGACTAGTATCACAATAACAGTTTTGATGGGGAAACAAATGTCACAGCTTGCTAACGTCACGCAACATTCACCCCAAAAAGAAAATGTGCTTAAAAATCTGGATTTTTATAATCAGTGGCTCCTTAAAAACACTTTCAAGGAGAACAAATTAAATACATCAATGTGTGTGTGCAAAATGCAAAATGTACATCCTCATTTTACATTGCTAGCTCAACATGTGTGTGTGTGTGTGTGTGTGTGTGTGTGTGTGTGTGTGTGTGTGTGTGTGTGTGTGTGTGTGTGTGTGTGTGTGTATGTGTGAGCGTGTATTTATCACTTTGTGGGGACCAAATGTCCCCATAAGGATAGTAAAACCCGAAATTTTTGACCTTGTGGGGACATTTTGTCGGTCCCCATGAGGAAAACAGCTTATAAATCATACTAAATTATGTTTTTTGAAAATGTAAAAATGCAGAAAGTTTTCTGTGAGGGTTAGGTTTAGGGGTAGGGTTAGGTTTAGGGGATAGAATATAAAGTTTGTACAGTATAAAAACCATTATGTCTATGGAAAGTCCCCATAAAACATGGAAACACAACATGTGTGTGTGTGTGTGTGTGTGTGTGTGTGTGTGTGTGTGTGTGTGTGTGTGTGTGTGTGTGTGTGTGTGTAGCGGTTAGCGCGCTACGAACCTGGCGACCCGAGTTCGATTCCCGCTCATGGCTAACACCAGTGATTATCAGAACCGGTCCCGGGCCTCCCCTAGGTCGACTCAGCCTAAAATGAGTACCTGGTGCGGTGTGTAAAACATCTCCACTGGGGAGACAAAGGCGGTCGGGCGTGGTGCTGGCCACCCACCCCCTCGTGTACAGTTCTGGCCTTCAGAGGTGCTCGCTAACAGCACTTGCCCCTACAGTCTGTTCAGGCTAAATGGGGGATCTTTGTCTTTGTTTTTTGTGTGTGTGAGTGTGTGAGTGTATGAGTGTATGAGTGTATGAGTTTGTGTGTGTGTGTGTGAGAGTGTATGTGTGTGTTTGTGTGTGTGTGTGTGTGTGTGTGTGTGTGTGTGTGTGAGTGAGTGTATGAGTGAGTGTGAGTGTGTGTGTGAGCGTGTATTTATCACTTTGTGATAAATAGATGTGACTGTCTTGTCGGGCACTTCTCACGCACCTTACGGTCTAGCTGATCCCACAAAAGCTCAATGGGGTTTAGATCCGTAACACTCTTTTCTAATTATCTGTTGTCCAATGTCTGTGTTTCTTTGCCCACTCAAACCTTTTCTTTTTGTTTTTCTGTTTCAAAAGTGGCTTTTTCTTTGCAGTTCTTCCCATAAGACCTCCTGAGTCTTCTCTTTACTGTTGTACATGAAACTGGTGTTGAGCGGGTAGAATTCAATGAAGCTGTCAGCGGAGGACATGTGAGGCGTCTATTTCTCAAACTAGAGACTCTGATGTACTTCTCCTCTTGTTTAGTTGCACATCTGGTCTTCCACATCTCTTTCTGTCCTTGTTAGAGACAGTTGTGCTTTGTCTTTGAAGACTGAATGAAATCTTCAGTTGTTTGGCAATTTCAAGCATTGTATCGCCTTCATTCTTCAAAACAATGATTGACTGATGAGTTTCTAGATAAATCTGTTTCTTTTTGACCTAATATTGACCTTAAGACATGCCAGTCTATTGCATACTGTGCAACTCAAACACAAACACAAAGACAACATTCAGCTTCATTTAATGAACCAAATATCTTTCTGTGTTTGATATAATGGAAAGTGATTTTCTAGCATCAAATTATCATTTTATCATGATTACTCGAGGATAAGGTGTTGGAGTGGTGACTGCTTGTCTAGATTTGATCAAAAATGACTTTTTTCAAATAGTGATGGTGCTGTTGTTTACATCAGTAATGTCCTGATTATACTTTGTGATCAGTTGAACGCCACTTTGGTGAATTTCCTTCCGAAACAGCAAAATTTGTACATTATTCCAAACTTTTGTCCGCCAGTGTATGACTACAATCTTACTATGTACAGAAGGTGTTTTAAAGAATTTAGTTTTTGTTGTTGTTCTAAATTTTAAGCATGACATTCTGGATCTGTTCACTCCCTATCTCCCTGCAAAAAGTCTTTCTTCCTTCCACTCGATGACAGCGAGAACTATGGAGAAAGAATTTTCCATCACAATACACAGATGTGAACTGTAGGGGGCGCTCTAACACATTTATCCCTCACAGATGTGAACTGTAGGGGGCGCTCTAACACATTTTACCCCTCACAGATGTGAACTGTAGGGGGCGCTCTAACACATTATACCCCTCACAGATGTGAACTGTAGGGGGCGCTCTAACACATTATACCCCTCACAGATGTGAACTGTAGGGGGCTCTAACACATTTTACCCCTCACAGATGTGAACTGTAGGGAGCTCTAACACATTTTACCCCTCACAGATGTGAACTGTAGGGGCGCTCTAACACATTTTACCCCTCACAGATGTGAACTGTAGGGGGCTCTAACACATTTTACCCCTCACAGATGTGAACTGTAGGGGCGCTCTAACACATTTTACCCCTCACAGATGTGAACTGTAGGGGCACTCTAACACATTTTACCCCTCACAGATGTGAACTGTAGGGGCGCTCTAACACATTATACCCCTCACAGATGTGAACTGTAGGGGCACTCTAACACATTATACCCCTCACAGATGTGAACTGTAGGGGCACTCTAACACATTTTACCCCTCACAGATGTGAACTGTAGGGGAGCTCTAACACATTTTACCCCTCACAGATGTGAACTGTAGGGGCCCTCTAACACATTTTACCCCTCACAGATGTGCTCAATCCATAGACATTCAGTCTAATGTTCAGTTCAAGCAACACCCTCATTATTTCATTGAATATCTCGGCCTCTGAGTGGACTACAAGCTCAATCTAGGTGTCATTAGAAAGCTGAGATCCTCGTCTTTGCAATGATATATAACATTTTATAATCAATAATATGTCGATAACATATATTTGCTTAGCATGCTTTCAAGCTGGACTGCTTATTTGTTATTCTGATTTTATTCTTAGAAATAAAATATGATTATTCACCCAAGCAAGCTCACAGATAAGTAAACAATGGCTTATTTTGTAGAAAACTGCCTAAGATAAAAGCATATATACATTTTTAGCTATTTGGGGCTGAAATCAGCAGTGATTGGTGCATAAATGAGACATTTGTATAGGATGCCTTCCAGAAATCATGTTTCAATTAGTGATTATTTTGAAAACTGTGGTATTAGGGCAACACAATCAACTATACAGTCACATTCCTGAGAATGAGAGCTTACATTTGATATATGACATGCCTGTTTAAGTGCTATGTTAAAGACTTTTATATTCATATTAATATTTCTACCACATTACCTACCAAGTAGCGCTTATTTGCGGCACGGATGTTTTCAGGCCTCATTTTGTTATTGTATGCAACATAATGCAAACGTGAGAAAGTCCAGATTCGAAGCTTTCCAATGATACCACATATGCCTGAATTATATTAAAGTGTTAAGTGTAAACTTGTGTAAACTTACTTTGCGATGTAAAGCCCCCTTTGGCGGGTATATAGAGTTTAAGGGGTTAAATGTTAAGTACACAGTCTTGCACCTGTGTGTTTTTGTCTGATTTGCAAATACATTTTTGCTTCAAATCTAAGTTTGTAATGTTGTGGTTCACCTCAGAGCTGGTTTATTCAAGTAATGAAGGGATATTTGTGTTGACAAAAGTAAGAGAAGGGTGTCATACACACACACACACACACACACACACACACACACACACACACACACACACACACACACACATGGAATAGGCTTCTTTTGCTGGAATAGGTGGAGAGTGAAATATAGGCCATGTTGACTTTAGCTGCTAAGCTGGACCAAGCCAAGACTGCGCTGGATCCAAACTTTTCACTGAAGATGAAGAAGTACGGCCCAATTACATATTAAAATGCAAAATAAGCTTTTTTCATGCTAAAACGTCACTCAAAATCATGGCACAAATCATTTCGATCGAACACATAAACACAAAGCAGCATGTTGTGTGATATTTAAAGAGACAGTACACTCATAAATGCCATTTACTCACCGTCATGTTGTTCCTAAAGATGTTTACGATAGCTTTGCGAATGAAATTTGAGGCATTATCGACTGACAATGTATTTTATTCCTCACACAGTGCTATCATATGGATTCAGAAGACTTGGAATATAGTGCATGAGTTGTACAGGCCAGTTTTATGGATGTTTTTTTAACCTTTTTTGGGACCATGACAGCTCCAAAACATTCTAACAAATCATTTTGAATGAACATTTAAAGATATAGTGCTGACAAAGAGAGCTCGGATGGTGTAAGTAGGTCAAGAATCAAATGAAAACACACGGTTTGCTGATCAAATCTTTCTCTCTCTGTCTGCTACAACTCTTGACACAATGTTTTTAATTTTGACAGCTCTGAAACGGTTTTCCAGGTCCAGAACCGTAAACTGAGCTCGGTGTAAATGTTTTTCTCCAAGTTTAACTCTGCAGTTCATCTGTGACCTCAGGGAAACTAGAGAGGGGGTTCACTGCCATAAAATCACAGGAATCCACACACACACACACACACACACACACACACACACGTGTGAGACCTCAACGGTGTCACGCATACCTGAGATGACTCGTGAAGAGTTGCGGAACGAGAGCGAAACACAGTTTGGAACGCACTGTTCGCTCCGTTAAATTACGATTGAGTCAGCTACAAATAAAAAGTTACAAATAAAAATAAATCTCTCATTCACCCACGTCTCTGCGACCGACGTCTCTTGGGCCCCTGGGGGCCGCTCTGAACGTCAAAAACGGATTATTCAAAAATAACTATTTTTGAATACTAAAGAAACTCATTAAAACAACATAAAATGAACATATACTCAATATTAAGTCATGCTAATTCGCAATTGGCGGTTAATTAATAACAAATAAACAGTTTCAGAAATCAGAAATTCATTGTTGACTCTTATGAAAATGTAACAGTTTAGAATCAGAATTATGAAAATGTAACAGTTTAGAATCAGAATTATGAAAATGTAACAGTTTAGAATCAGAATTATGAAAATGTAACTGTTTAGAATCAGAATTATGAAAATGTAACAGTTTAGAATCAGAATTATGAAAATGTAACTGTTTAGAATCAGAATTATGAAAATGTAACTGTTTAGAATCAGAATTATGAAAATGTAACTGTTTCGAATCAGAATTATGAAAATGTAACAGTTTAGAATCAGAATTATGAAAATGTAACAGTTTAGAATCAGAATTATGAAAATGTAACTGTTTAGAATCAGAATTATGAAAATGTAACAGTTTTTCCAAAATCCTATACAGTGAGAATTGCTATTAGAATATCTGGCAGAAGTGGTTACCATGGTAAATGGAATAAAAACATAAAGGGAATCGTTAAAATCTGATACAGTATAAGCAATATATGTACATATATACAAAATTATAATTCATCTATTTGAGCATATATGTACCTATATTTAAATTCCACAAATATTTGTGAAAATATATATTGCATATATAAAAATACAACTTTTTTACATATTCTGAATTCAAGCATGTGACCTTGTTTTAAATCAGTGAAAACCATCAGATTTCTCTATGGGAATATTCAGTCAGATAAGCCGGTAGTGTTTGTGATCCATATACAATCTATAGAATCTATATTCTTACATAGTAACTTAACATCTGAATTGTTTGTGAGAACTTACCTGGATTGAGTCTGAATCTGGTAACTTCATGCAAACACAAGCACAGATGTGTAATAAATCCAGATTGATTCTTATGTTGTTCTGTTGTTGAATGTAAACTCACACTCAATCCATCTCATCCATGAGTATCCGTTCATGAGATCTCTCCATACACCATCACCGCTCCACACCGACACACACACTGAAACACACACACTCTGAGAGAGAGAGAGAGACTGTGCCCCCCTCACCAACCCGAACAGTTCCAGGCACAAACTAGAGAGTGATGGGCCAGGGGCGTAGCAGTCATTTTAAAAGTGGGGGGGACACAACTCTCAGTAGGTGGCTCGGACAGACCCAAAACTTACAGTGAAGTATGATGTGAGTATTATATTAATATACAAGTATTATGTACGAATCTCTGCCTGTCTGGTAGACATCTTGGTCTGGATAAAGGAACACTAACTGCAACTCAACCCAGCCAAGACCGAACTCCTTGTCTTTCCAGCCAACCCTGCTGTTGAGCACAACATCACCTTGCAGCTGGGTACAACTACAGTTTCGCCTTCCAAAGTTATATATCTAGGGGTAACCATCAATAACAAACTCAATTTCACAGACCACATCTCAAAGGCTGCAAGATCTTGTAGATTTACACTCTACAATATCAGGAAGATAAGACCCTTCCTCTCTGTACATGCCACACAACTGCTGGTTCAGTCACTTGTCATAACTAGACTGGACTACTGTAACGCTCTCATTGCAGGCCTTCCTGCATGTGCTATTAGACCTCTGCAAATGATCCAGAATGCAGCAGCACGTCTGGTCTTTAATGAACCTAAGAGAGCACATGTTACACCACTCTTTGTCTCTCTCCACTGGCTGCCGGTTGATGCACGTATTAAATTCAAGGCTCTGATGCTGGCATACAAAACAGTCACTGGGCATACCTAAAATCATTTCTGCAGAGCTACGTGCCCACTAGAAGCCCGTGGTCGGCTAAGAAACGTGGCCTTGATGTACCAACACAAAGAGGCACCAAAACACTTTCCGGGACTTTCGGCTTCATTGTACCACATTGGTAAAAAGCATTTCCCAGAGAAGTACAAGGGAGAATAACTGAAGTTTAAGTGCATCAAAGTGCATTCCATAAAAATGTTACATTTTGTTACATGTTGCACACATTCTAAATTAATTTTTTTTTTATTATTTAATTAAAATGAATTAGGTGTGTGAACTGCAGAACCCAAAATGTCATTTTTTCTCCCCAATTTGGAATACCCAATTCCCGATGCGCTCTACGTCCTCGTGGTGGCGTAGTGACTCACCTCAATCTGGGTGGTGGAGGACGAATCTCAGTTGCCTCCTCATCTGAGACCGTCAATCAATGCATCTTATCTTTGGCTTGTTGAGCGCGTTACCGTGGAGACAAAGCACATGTGGAGGCTCATGCTATTCTCCGCAGCATCCACACTCAACTCACCACACACCCCACCAAGAACGAACCACATTATAGAAACCACGAGGTGGTTACCCCATGTGACTCTACCCTCCCTAAAAACCCTGCCAATTTGGTTGCTTAGGAGACCTGCTGGAGTCACTCAGCACACCCTGTGGCATAAATATGAATACAGTCCTAAATATGAATATGGTTATATATGGCATAAATATGAAAACAGTCATACAAATGAATACAGTTATAAATATGAATATGGCATAAATATGAATACAGTCATAAATATGAATATGGTTATAAATATGAATATGGTTATATATGGCATAAATATGAATACAGTCATAAATATGAATATGGTTGTAAATATGAATATGGTTATAAATATGAATATGGTTATATATGGCATAAATATGAATACAGTCATAAATATGAATATGGTTGTAAATATGAATATGGTTATAAATATGAATATGGTTATATATGGCATAAATATGAATACAGTCATAAATATGAATATGGTTGTCAATATGAATATGGTTATATATGGCATAAATATGAATACAGTCATAAATATGAATATGGTTGTAAATATGAATATGGTTATAAATATGAATATGGTTATATATGGCATAAATATGAATACGGTTATATATGGCATAAATATGAATACAGTCATAAATATGAATATGGTTATAAATATGAATATGGTTATATATGGCATAAATATGAATACGGTTATAAATATGAATATGGTTATATATGGCATAAATATGAATATGGTTATAAATATGAATACGGTTATAAACATGAATACGGTTATAAATGGCATAAATATGAATATGGTTATAAATATGAATATGGTTATAAATATGAATATGGTTATATATGGCATAAATATGAATACAGTCATAAATATGAATATGGTTATAAATATGAATATGGTTATATATGGCATAAATATGAATACGGTTATAAATATGAATATGGTTATATATGGCATAAATATGAATATGGTTATAAATATGAATACGGTTATAAACATGAATACGGTTATAAATGGCATAAATATGAATATGGTTATAAATATGAATATGGTTATATATGGCATAAATATGAATACAGTCATAAATATGAATATGGTTATAAATATGAATATGGTTATATATGACATAAATATGAATACAGTCATTAATATGAATATGGTTATAAATATGAATATGGTTATATATGGCATAAATATGAATATGGCATAAATATGAATATGGTTATAAATATGAATATGGTTATATATGACATAAATATGAATATGGCATAAATATGAATATGGCATAAATATGAATACGGTTATAAATATGAATACGGTTATAAATGGCATAAATATGAATATGGTTATATATGACATAAATATGAATATGGCATAAATATGAATACGGTTATAAATATGAATATGGCATAAATATGAATACAGTCATAAATATGAATATGGTTATATATGGCATAAATATGAATACAGTCATAAATATGAATATGGTTGTAAATATGAATATGGTTATATATGGCATAAATATGAATACAGTCATAAATATGAATATGGTTCTAAATATGAATATGGTTAAATATGGCATAAATATGAATACAGTCATAAATATGAATATGGTTCTAAATATGAATATGGTTGTAAATATGAATATGGTTATATATGGCATAAATATGAATATGGTTATAAATATGAATAGGGTTATAAATATGAATATGGTTATATATGGCATAAATATGAATATGGTTATAAATATGAATATGGTTATATATGGCATAAATATGAATATGGTTATAAATATGAATATGGTTATATATGGCATAAATATGAATACAGTCATAAATATGAATATGGTTGTAAATATGAATATGGTTATATATGGCATAAATATGAATACAGTCATAAATATGAATATGGTTATAAATATGAATATGGTTGTAAATATGAATATGGTTATATATGGCATAAATATGAATACAGTCATAAATATGAATATGGTTATATATGGCATAAATATGAATATGGTTATAAATATGAATATGGTTATAAATATGAATATGGTTATATATGGCATAAATATGAATACAGTCATAAATATGAATACAGTTATAAATATGAATATGGTTGTAAATATGAATACGGTTATATATGGCGTAAATATGAATACAGTCATAAATATGAATACAGTCATAAATATGAATATGGTTATAAATATGAATATGGTTATATATGGCATAAATATGAATATGGTTATAAATATGAATAGGGTTATAAATATGAATATGGTTATATATGGCATAAATATGAATATGGTTATAAATATGAATATGGTTATATATGGCATAAATATGAATATGGTTATAAATATGAATATGGTTATATATGGCATAAATATGAATACAGTCATAAATATGAATATGGTTGTAAATATGAATATGGTTATATATGGCATAAATATGAATACAGTCATAAATATGAATATGGTTATAAATATGAATATGGTTGTAAATATGAATATGGTTATATATGGCATAAATATGGTTATATATGGCATAAATATGAATACAGTCATAAATATGAATATGGTTATAAATATGAATATGGTTATATATGGCATAAATATGAATATGGTTATAAATATGAATATGGTTATATATGGCATAAATATGAATATGGTTATAAATATGAATATGGTTATAAATATGAATATGGTTATATATGGCATAAATATGAATACAGTCATAAATATGAATACAGTTCTAAATATGAATATGGTTGTAAATATGAATACGGTTATATATGGCGTAAATATGAATACAGTCATAAATATGAATACAGTCATAAATATGAATATGGTTATATATGGCATAAATATGAATACAGTCATAAATATGAATATGGTTGTAAATATGAATATGGTTATATATGGCATAAATATGAATACAGTCATAAATATGAATATGGTTCTAAATATGAATATGGTTATATATGACAAATATGAATATGGCATAAATATGAATATGGCATAAATATGAATACGGTTATAAATATGAATACGGTTATAAATGGCATAAATATGAATATGGTTATATATGACATAAATATGAATATGGCATAAATATGAATATGGCATAAATATGAATACGGTTATAAATATGAATACGGTTATAAATGGCATAAATATGAATATGGTTATATATGACATAAATATGAATATGGCATAAATATGAATACTGGTTATAAATATGAATATGGCATAAATATGAATACAGTCATAAATATGAATATGGTTATATATGGCATAAATATGAATACAGTCATAAATATGAATATGGTTGTAAATATGAATATGGTTATATATGGCATAAATATGAATACAGTCATAAATATGAATATGGTTCTAAATATGAATATGGTTATATATGGCATAAATATGAATACAGTCATAAATATGAATATGGTTCTAAATATGAATATGGTTGTAAATATGAATATGGTTATATATGGCATAAATATGAATATGGTTATAAATATGAATAGGGTTATAAATATGAATATGGTTATATATGGCATAAATATGAATATGGTTATAAATATGAATATGGTTATATATGGCATAAATATGAATATGGTTATAAATATGAATATGGTTATATATGGCATAAATATGAATACAGTCATAAATATGAATATGGTTGTAAATATGAATATGGTTATATATGGCATAAATATGAATACAGTCATAAATATGAATATGGTTATAAATATGAATATGGTTGTAAATATGAATATGGTTATATATGGCATAAATATGAATACAGTCATAAATATGAATATGGTTATAAATATGAATATGGTTATATATGGCATAAATATGAATACAGTCATAAATATGAATATGGTTATAAATATGAATATGGTTGTAAATATGAATATGGTTATATATGGCATAAATATGAATATGGTTATAAATATGAATATGGTTATAAATATGAATATGGTTATATATAGCATAAATATGAATATGGTTATAAATATGAATATGGTTATATATGGCATAAATATGAATACAGTCATAAATATGAATATGGTTGTAAATATGAATATGGTTATATATGGCATAAATATGAATACAGTCATAAATATGAATATGGTTATAAATATGAATATGGTTGTAAATATGAATATGGTTATATATGGCATAAATATGAATACAGTCATAAATATGAATATGGTTATAAATATGAATATGGTTATATATGGCATAAATATGAATACAGTCATAAATATGAATACGGTTATAAATATGAATATGGTTGTAAATATGAATATGGTTATATATGGCATAAATATGAATATGGTTATAAATATGAATATGGTTATAAATATGAATATGGTTATATATGGCATAAATATGAATACAGTCATAAATATGAATACAGTTATAAATATGAATATGGTTGTAAATATGAATACGGTTATATATGGCATAAATATGAATACAGTCATAAATATGAATATGGTTATAAATATGAATATGGTTATATATGGCATAAATATGAATACAGTCATAAATATGAATATGGTTCTAAATATGAATATGGTTGTAAATATGAATATGGTTATATATGGCATAAATATGAATATGGTTATAAATATGAATATGGTTATATATGGCATAAATATGAATACAGTCATAAATATGAATATGGTTATAAATATGAATATGGTTGTAAATATGAATATGGTTATATATGACATAAATATGAATACGGTTATAAATATGAATATGGTTATAAATATGAATACGGTTATAAATGACATAAATATGAATATGGTTATAAATATGAATACGGTTATATATGACATAAATATGAATACGGTTATAAATATGAATATGGTTATAAATATGAATACGGTTATAAATGACATAAATATGAATATGGTTATAAATATGAATACGGTTATAAATGACATAAATATGAATATGGTTATAAATATGAATATGGTTATAAATATGAATACGGTTATAAATGACATAAATATGAATATAGAATAAATATGTTTTAAAG
>NC_068316.1:2938808-2948808 GCF_025860055.1 Xyrauchen texanus
GATGTCAGTACTTGTCAAGTTTTGTCGACGTACTGTCCGATACCGATCGTAACGAAAAATGCTCAAGCAGAGAATTGTCGCTATGGTTACCTCCCTCCCCTAGCGATCGCGACTACGTCTCCCACAATGCAAATTGTCATTTGGCGCCACTAACGTAGTTCGCTAAAGTTAAAGTCTTATTATTATGTAAAACAGCAAAGTTTTTTGTGATCTGAATCTATAATAAAGCGATAAATAATGTTTTGACGACCTACCGCCTAATACAGATCATACAGAGCTGAAGCGGCAAACTGTTGCCATGGTTACCTCGTTCCTCAAGTGAAGGCAAATTGTCATTTGGCGCCACTAGCATAGTTCGCTAACGTTAAAAGTCTTATTATTATGTAAAACAGCAAAGTTTTTTGTGATCCGAATCTATAATAAAGCAATAAATAATGTTTTGTCATGTTTTGACGACCTACCGCTTAATAACGATCATACAGAGCTGAAGCGGCAAACTGTTGCCATGGTTACCTCGTTCCTCAGGCGACCGCAAATTGTCATTTGGCGCCACTAGCATAGTTTTCTAAAGTTAAAAGTCTTATTATTCTGTGAAACAGCAAAGGTGTTTGTGATATATTTGTGATCTGAATGTATAATAAAGCGATAATGTCAGTACTTGTCATGTTTTGTCGAATATACAACAGGCTGAAGCGGCAAAATGTTGCTATGGTTACCTCCTTTCTCTGGTGAACAGAAGTTGTCCTGTAGTTCCACTAGCATAATTCACTAAAAAGTCTTATTATTATGTAAAATGTCATCGTTTTTGTGATATATTTGTGTTTTGAATGTATAATAAAGCGCTAAATAATGTCAGTTCATGTTGTCAACGTGCCGTCTGATACAATGACAAATGCTGAAGAGGCAAATTGTTGCTATGGTTACCTTGTTCCTCAGGCGAATGCAAACTGTCATTTGGTGCCACTAGCATTAATCGCTAAAGTTAAAAGTCTTATTATTATGTAAATAATAAATACTTTTTTGTGTGATTTGTTTGTGATGTGAATGTACAATAAAGTGATAATGTCTGTACTTGTCATGTTTTGCCGATGTACCACCCGATACCGATCGCAACGAAAATTGCTCAAACGGCGAATTGTCGCTATGGTTACCTCCCTCCTCTAGCGATCACGACTTCGTCTCCCGCAATGCAAATTGTCATTAATTTTAAAAGTTTATCTCGTTACTCAGGAAAACGCAAATTGTCATTTGGCGCCACTAGCATAATTCATAAAATAAAAAATCATATTATTAAGTAAAATAGCAATGGTTTTTTGCTATATATTTGTGATCAGAATGTATAATAAAGCGCTAAATAATGTCAGTACTTGACATGTTTTGTCGACATGCTGCCCGATACCAATCACAATGAAAAATGCCAAAGCAGCAAATAATTGCTATGGTTACCTCCTGCCTCAGCCACATAGTTCGCTAAAGTTTTACTATTATGTTACTAATAAAAAAAAAAATTGTGATTAGTTTCTGATGTGAATGTATAATATAGCATTAAATAATTTCAGTTTTTTTCATGTTTAGTTGACGTACTGTCCGATACCGATCGCAACAATAAATGCTCAAGCGCCAAATTGTCGCCATGGTTACCCCTCTCCTCTTGCGATCACAAACTTGTCTCCTGCAATGCAAATAGTCATTTAGCGCAACTCTGTTAAAGTTAAGTCTTATTATTATGTAAAACAGCTAAAAATATTTTTGATATATTTGTGATCTTAATGAATAATAAAGTGCTAAATAATGTTCGTACTTGTCATGTTTTGCTGACATGCCGCCCGATACCATCCCAACAAAAAATGCTCAAGCGGCAAATTGTTGCTAAGGTTACCTCCTTCCTCAGGCAAACGGAAATTGTCATTTGGCGCCACTAACATAGTTCGCTAACGTTAAAAGTCTTATTATTATGTAAAACAGCAAAGTTTTTTTGTGATCTGAATCTATAATAAAGCGATAAATAATGTTTTGTCATGTTTTGTCGACCTACCGCCAATACCGATCATACAGAGCTGAAGCGGCAAACTGTTGCCATGGATACCTCGTTCCTCAGGCGACCGCGAATTCATCTCGCCCAACGCGAATTCGTTGTTGTATCACTTTCTGTGAATATGATCATGTTTTACAGCATTTGGTATCTGTTTTTTTTTTTTGCCTCCGCCAAGGACAGAAAACATTGTGTTTAACTTTAGTCTCAAAGAACTCACTGATTCACTTCAGCTTCGGTCATATTTTTAATGATGAATACCACCCCCCAACCCGCACCCCTCACCCTCTCACACACACAGAAGGCTGAAGTGCTCCGCCAGTCTGACGGCTGGGTGTTTTGAGGGCTAGTTTGTCGGAGATTGGCTTTCACACACACAAGCTGAAAGGGTTACTGTTCAATCTATTCTGCGCTCGCCAGAGTGCGCGGCCGAGTGGCGCCGGCGCGTCACACACACACATACACGCAGCCTCCTCCATAAAGCCCTAGACATCATCAAGAAAAGAGAGCTGACAACTGCCCCCACCCTGCGCCCAAAACACAGCACTGCCAGTGTATCTGTCACAATAACCGCACAAATAGCACACACAAACACGAGCGCGCGCGCGCGCATGCATGCATGCATCGAGCAAGTTTCACTGCATGTGCAATCTGTGTAAACGATCTTGACGCTGAAATGACAGCTCTTTCGAGGGCGTGATTCACTGCGTGTGCGTGTGTGCCTCTGGAGCACTGAGGGCCGTCGCGGTTGGAGTGCGTGTGTGTGTGTGTTTGTGCATGTGTGTGAAGTTGTTTTATGAGTCTCATATCTCTTGAACTCTCAGACGGCATGTTTGCTGACTAATTAACAGTCTGGTACCGTCAGCATCAGTTCACCATTGTGGAGGGCTGCAGCCTTTGTTTCTCACGCCGAGACTTTTGGACGAGTCTCGGGCTCAGATTTCTGTCTCTCTCGCTTGTTTTTAAGGAGCTCAGACTTTTTTTTTCTCTTCCCTTTTCCAGAAGTAGTAGCCTAGCCAGGAACGACTGCCCCTCTCACTGCTCTATTTCACCAATGACAGTGTTTGAAAATGACTGAATCATATTTTAGCGGTGTGTTAACATCGGCGCGCTTTTACGCACAATGAAGAACAGCTCCACACTGGCGGCCGCGGTGTGTGTCGTGGCCCGTAAATCAGACGTCTCCAAGCCGCCTCTGACACCCTCAGCTCCTCTCCCCCAGTGCACTCAGTCTCTTGAGTGTTTCCACACCAAAACCAGTATTATTAACCATTTAGACCACACAAAGAAAACAATACTGGATTGTGGATTGTGCAAGCACGGATCTCCTCCAGCTGTGGGGATAGTGTAGAATACGGCGCTTGCAACGTCAAGGTCATAGGTTCGATTCCCAGGGAACACAAGCTGATCAAATGGAATCAAACATGTAAACGATTACAAGTTGAAATGTGATCTTTACTCCTGTGCATGCACATTTTTAAAGCTTCAATCAATATATAGCCTACATCAACACTTTGATACATTTAAAGATAGGAAGAATGCATTCTTTAGTCTGACATAAAACATTATATTTTATTGCTAAAACCATTGCATTTACACTGACATGTTTATTATTATTAATACTTTTCTTAAATTTATTTTTTTAGAACTTTTCAAGTAGAATTTCTGGTATATTCTATTCTCTTTATCTATACTCACAAACGTTAAAACAATAAATAAAACATACACATTTGCTTTCTTACTAAAATACTATATGATTTCCATAAACGCTGAGTGCAAGTGTATATTTTTTTACCCTCAGTCTTTTTAAAAATATTTCAATCATCACCATAATTATTGATATTAATATTTGTACAAAACCTCTAGGCATCATTGTAGTGTATCAGTTTTTTTTTTCCAGTCAGTACAAGAGTTCGGATGTGGAAAGTGAACTTCATCATTTCCATCTTCATAATTGCTATAAAAATAACCACGTGCTCTTCCAACTCGAAGTGCTCCTCATGAGATTATGGTCCTGTTCTTATAACAAACACAAAAAAATAGCTGCATTCTTCTTCTCTTCACTTAACTATGTACATATGTTTGATATTTTGAATTAAAAAGCTATATATAAAAAAATAGATTCGCTATGTGGCGCCACATCCCTGTCCGTGGGTCAACAGTGCAATAATTCATATTATAGATACTCTTCCAGTCCGTGCGCGTCCAGTCCATGGACACACACACACACACACACACACACACACACACACACACACACACACACACACACACACACACACACAGCTCAGCACGAGCACTTGCACTCGGAGATTATGGGATACTGCACCGGTATCCACGTGCAGTACTTCTGCCGCGAGAAGCCCTGGCAGTACCACCGGAGGAAGGTCTTCGTAACGGACTTGACCGGTTTGCAGAACATGCCCTCGGGGAAGGAGCACGAGCGCTCGGTGAAGCAGTTCCCCTCCTTGATGAAGCGCGGCCAGAAGCGCACGCCCAGGTCCTTCCAGGCGTACAGCACGGGACAGTGCGTGTGCGTCCACAGCCACTGCAGGAACTTCCGGCGCGCTTTCTTGCCCACCTTGACTCGCCTCCCGTACGGCGTCTCCGTCAGCTCCAGCTTCTTGAGCTCGACGGGCATGGGCGCGCGCGGTCCCGGCACGTCCGGCGGCGCGCTCGCGTTCAGCTGGACGGGCAGGTGGATGGACATGAAGTTGGGGTCGAAGTGGCTTCCTAGCTTTTTGCGTAGGGTCCTCTCCAAGAGATCCTGCTCGCGCGGGTCGTACTCCGGGTCTGGGTCTTCCTTGAGGTCCGGGACGGGGAGATGCTCACTGGGCGAGGGCCGCAGGCGCAGGAAATGCTGGGCCGCGATGCCGTGCGCGCACAGGAGGAGCAGCAGCAGCGCGTGAGAGATGCCCATGACTCGTGTTCTGTCTGTCTATGGAGTGGAGTTGGCCTCACTGCGCCCTCACACACCCGTGCATAAATAGTCCGAACGACAGCACGAGCGAGATCCTTTTAATAGACGGCCGCGTGGACCGGAATGACATGGGACGGGAGTTTTTTTAGTGATCCCCCTCGGACAGTTCAGGTGAGGCTTGCCAACTAGCTGTGTATAGTGGTATCCTCATCAGCGTTTGACTCCCGTTTGCAGCTACGTTACTCGTTTTGTCTGTGGGTCACCATGGCAACGCTTGCTCTCAGATGGGATGGCACAGTCTCTGCACCCTACTCGTTTTTTCCCCTCGTGTGGCACCCAAACTGTCGTTTGAAATGTCAGCGCGCGTCTCAGCTGATGTTATTTTTACGCACTGCTTTTATGAACGCGCGCTCTCTCTCTCTCTCTCTCGCGATCTCTCTCTCTCTCTCTCTCTCTCTCTCACACTGACAGGCTCCAGCCCGTCCCGCCGAACCGGCGCTGCTGAACCGGGACAAGAGCCGCTCAGGCCCTCCAGAGAGCGCTCACACTGATCCTCAAGAGTCCACTCGCAATCAGAAGCTCAAATGTGTTTGTTCCGAATAGAAAAGAACATTTTTTTACACTCCACCGGTCCGAACTTTTCACAGAAACTTGCCAGTTCCGAGAAGCGCAATCACTTGAGCGGTTGTCTACGCACTGACAGAGAGAAGTCCAGCAAATATCTGCAGAGGATTTTCAAGAACCATCATATCCCTGCTGTCAAACGTCCTGTCAGAAAGAGCAGCTTCATCGCAGAGCGCAAAACCCGTCCAAAACCCCCGCGGATGGTCCTGATACAGCGAAGGCACCCTGGTGAATGAGTGCGTCTGGAGAAGAACTCTCTTTCCCAAGTTAAATATGCCCTCCCCCCGTCAGCTTTAAGAGTGTGTGTGCGCCATGCAGCTCACCAAGAACCCTCAGTCTGACTGACAGCAGAACGCACACACATACAATGAGACCCCCCTCCCAGCCATGTCCACACACACAGCGCAGTGAAGGAAAATATCTGTCACAACAGCCCTAGATTTATCACGGGTCCAGCAATCACCAAGCAGAAAACACACATTTAGGATTTTCCATATCTTACACATTCCATGACACTAACCCACCTATTATGAAGGGTCACATGTGGTGCGTAAATAATGCTCAAATGGAAACCTCATAATTCAGCATACCGCAGTTAAATGACACTTTTCAGTTGGTTGCATCTGTGCTGAATCATTGATTTCAAACATGTTGGGATCCTTGCAGAATTTGGCTAATTGGACTTTTGCCCAGATCGATAAAATGACTTTAAAATACATTATAAGATGCAATTTATTGAATACACCTTGAATACATTTTTGATATTTTTCTGGGGCTTTATGTCAAAATTGTCATGTGGTGTAACTGCCCGAAGGCTCATTAAAAGCCTCACATTTTGGCATGAGTACAGAATAATTTTCTATTCATATTTCTTTAAAGAATAATAGTTTTTCCAATATGAAACTTTAGTCCAATAAATCAAAGTCATGTGGAGTAACCAACATGCATGTAAATGTTTTGTCGTTTATGCTGACAAAAACACTTTTACGACCTTTAAAAAAAAATATCCGATATTTGGACATTTATAAATGGTAAATGGTTGGCACTTATATAGCACCTTATTTTAACCTTAGAGGTTACCGAAGCACTTTACACTGTGTCCCAATCACACACACACACACACACACACACACACACACACACACACACACACATACACACACACACACACATGGTGGGGTTCAGTGTCTTGCCCAAGGACACTTCAGCATGTGGGCCAGGAATCGAACCACCAACCCTGCGATTAGCAGCCGACCCGCTCTACCACCTGAAACACAGCTGCCCCAAAAAAGACGTTTTTATGACAATGCACTTTTTGTTCTGGTCATCTGGTGTTTAAGTTGTGTACACTCTCATTGTCCGCAGCCGTATCACCCTGCAGCTCTCGGCTGGTTGCCCACTAAAGCTAAACAGGGTTGAGTCTGGTCAGTACCTGGATGGGAGGTATTAGGGAGGCCAGCAGAGGGTGCTCACCCTGCTGTCTGTGTGAGTCCTAATGTCCCAGTATAGTGACCGGGACACTATACTGTAAAAAAAAGCACTGTCCTGACTCTCTGTGGTCATTAAAACTCTCTGTGGTTCTGCGGCCCTGTAAAGAGTAGGGGTATAACCCATGTGTCCTGGTCAAAAATTCCCACTGTTGGCCCCTATCTATCATGGCCTCCTAATAATCTCCCTCCCCGAATTGGCTACTTCACTCTACTCTCTCCTCTCCACCAATAGCTGGTGTGTGTTCTGGCACACTTTGGCTGCTGTTGCATCATCCAGGTGGATGGTTGAGGAGATTCCTGCTATACTATGTAAAGCGCTTTGAGTGCCTATAAATGTATGGAATTATGACATTTTTAAAGTCATAAAATCTTAAAAGCGTTCATGTCTTAAGTGTCATGTGGTGTAACCATCCGTAGACACGTTAAAATCTGTCATTCTTGACCAAAGAAATGTTGGCATGAGTAGTGCAGAATAACCTTTCATTCATATTTCTTTAAAAAATGAACAGTGAAACTTTATTCGACCAAATCAAAGTCACGTGGTGCGACCAACATGCAGGAAGCCGTTTTGTTGTTTATGTTTAGTAAAACCCCTTTACACCCTCAAGTGTGTGAAGTTTGAAAAATATCAGATATTTGGACATTTTTATGAAAACCTCTTAATATTCGTGCCTAAACAAATACATGATATTTGTCAAATGTGTATTTGAAAACATTTTTTAAGTTGTGCACGCTCTTATTTAAGATTCAAGGACAGTAGCTACTTTAAACCCTTTTACTTGATGTTTACAGCACATTTTTTATTTTTTATTTTTTTTAGAAAGTACCATCAATATAATTTTTTTCAATATACATGACCAAATTGGACACAAATATTACATTTATACTAATTTGGCACACATTTTTTAAACTAGATCAAAAAATAAAATAATAACATAATAATATTATATATATATATATTATTTTTATCACCTCGGACACACCCATTTGTCTCTGACCCATATAATGCATATTGTTATTTTTTAAATGATTACTGATTTTAATCCGACACTGCGCATTTCTCATCGTGCACACAGGCGACATTGCTTTTTCCCAGGGAAAGAAGGAAAATATGCTGTTGAAGTGCTTAGGAATCCAATAATTGGTCCATTAAAGCGCCTCTGGTCTGTGTGGAGGTTTGTGGATTCGCGCTCGACCTTTGCTCTCGCCACTGGCAGGAACCACCGCGCGTGAACTCTCGGGTCACCAAATAAACGGGCGCAATTAAGTGTTTAAACGGGCCACATAGAGAGACGCGGCACCCCTCACAGCGCCACAACTCAATAGCAATGAGGGGCCTGATGTCCAAACGACGAGCATCGGGGGAATTGTATTTTTTGTTATAGATAGATAGGCTATTATTAATAAAAGTTAGTTATAATGTCATGTTTTTAAGAGCATCTATTGGTTCTGGAACTGGTGCACAGTGGATTGGAGGGGCTGTAGGGGTATCCCTCTGTGTGAGCTGTGGGCTTCATGACATGAGGAGTGTGAGGCATGTAAGCAGGGCCCCAGCAGTCTGTGGATCGGTGGCAGACTGTCTGGCTGCGGTTCTGCGGTTCTGTGGTTCAGCTGCCGGTGTCGTTCTGCATTTTGACCACTAGAGGGCGGCGAGGAGACCCATCAGGAGACTCACTTCATGCTTCACTAACCTTCATAGTTTTCATTAATAGGTCAAAACTAACAGCAAATTAGAAATATCTCAACATTTTTATATATACAGTGTATAATTTTATATTCATATTAAAAAAATATTAAAAGCTTTATTAGTGATCTGTTAATGAACGTTAATGTGTCATACCAGTGGAGTTTCCTTCTCGAAAATGTAGCTCTGGATTTTTCGTTCTCACAGTCTGGTTAAAAAATAACGATAATGCCAAACGTATGTTTTAACCGCATGATAACAGCATCCATCCACCCTGAAGCTGACAGTGTCTTAACCGACTTCCGCTGGCGTTCCCTCTAAATATATTCCAAGAAACAGTCTTGGAACAATCAAGATAATGAAGATACAATTGCAAGATGCTGACACTCAAATACTGCAAATACTAGATATGAGAATCAAATAAAAACCAAGGAAAAGTTTAGACAGAGATGGATGGACAGACAGACTGATCGACAGACAGACAGACAGATAGACAAATTAATAGACAGACAGACAGACATACAGATAGAAAAATTAATAGACAGACAAATAGATAGAATGACATACAGATGGACAGACAGACGGATGGACGGACCGACAGACAGACAAATAGACAGACAGATGTCAGACAGAGAGATAGACAGACAGATAGATAGATAGAACGACAGCAGACAGATAGATGGATGGACAGACAGACAAATAGATAGATAGACAGACAGACAGACAGAGAGATAGACAGACAGACAAATAGATAGATAGACAGACAGACAGATAGATGGATGGACAGACAGACAAATAGATAGATAGACAGACAGACAGACAGAGAGATAGACAGACAGACAACTAGATAGATAGAACGACAGCAGAAAGATAGATGGATGGACAGACAGACAAATAGACAGATAGACAGACAGACAGACAGAGAGATAGACAGACAGACAAATAGATAGATAGACAGATGGTCAGACAGATGGACAAATAGATAGAATGATAGCAGACAGACAGATGATCAGACAGACAGACGGATAGACGGACAGATAGACAGATAGATGGTCAGACAGATAGATAGACGGATAGACAGATGGATGGACAAACGGACAGAAAAATAGATAGACTGTCAGACAGACAGACGTACGTACGGACAGACAGATGGTCAGACAGACAGACAAATAGATAGAATGACAGTAGACGGACAGACAGACAGACAGACAGACAGATGGATAGATAGACAGACAGACAGACAGACAGAT
>NC_068316.1:2953808-3041308 GCF_025860055.1 Xyrauchen texanus
TTGTTTAAATAACATCATGGACCCAACAACGGGTCCAAAGGGGGGGTGCTATATCGCGAAAAAACTTTACGGCATAATTCAGGCATATGAGGTATTATTTAAAAGCTTAGATTATGAACTTTTCAGAACATTCAATCCTGCATTTATGTAACGTAAAATAACAAACTAAGGCCTTGAAACCTTCACGTTGAAAATTAGCGCCCCCTAGAGGTAATGGGGTACAAATATTTATAATAAAATAAAAGTCCTTCTCATAGCGCATAAATGGACAAGTCATATATCAAATGAAAGATCTCACTCTCAGGAATGTGACTATATAGTTTATTTAATTGCCCTTATTACCACAGTTCAAAAGAATCACAAAGTGAAATATGATTTCTGTAAATCATCAAATGCAAACGTCTCTTTTATGCTCCGATAATTGTCTCAAGTAGATACAAATTTTATATCTGCTTTTACCTTAGGAAGGTCTAAAATAATGAGCATATTTTTATCAGATTTTGTACTTGTCTGTGAGCTTGTGTGAATAATCCAATATTAAATCTTAGATGTCCAGAACAAATGATGCCATCCAGAAGGAAAAGCATGCTAAACAAATCATCAGAAATATACGTTTTCGAGTATTGAGGATAAAATGACATAATAAAGGAGAGGATCTCAGCTTTCTAATGACACCTAGATTGAGCTTGTAGTCCACTCAGAGACCGAGATATTCAATGAAATAATGAGGGTGGTGCTTGAACTGAACATTAGACTGAATGTCTATGGACGAGCACATCTGTGAGGGATAAAATGTGTTAGAGCGCCCCCTACAGTTCACATCTGTGTATTGTGATGGAATGTGATAGAGACAAAAAATAGAGGTGGTTCTCTGACAAATGAGATACATTTTTTGCAATTAGTCCACAGCATGTATAAATGGTGAGCTTTTAAATTTGAGAGTGAAAAATTGCGGGCGGCAGCCCAAAAATGCACCAAAGTTTAAGGGATTAATTGTAATTTTTACAGTTGTTTTAGGGTATCGTCATGAAAACAAAGTTGTAAAATTGTCTATAACTTTACACAGAAAAGGTTAATAAGCAATTTTATCTCAATAAAAACACGTTAACACATATTATTCACGTCTTGTATCTATAATTTTAACGTTTACGGATTGGTCCCTGTGACAGGGCGGAGGACGGGGCCAGGACGTGATTATACACACCCGGTCCCTTATCAGGCTAATTAAGCCTCCGAGAGGGATAAAGGCCGACTGCGGATGATGGTGCGACAGAGAGAGATTGTTTACGGCAGGTGTCCGTTCTATGTGTGTGTTTGTGTCTTTTGATTTAGTTCTTTATTAAAGTATTATTTATATTGTCAAGCCGGTTCTCGCCTCTTTCTTTCCATTTATTCCCTTTACACTGGTGCCGAAACCCGGGAAGGAGGAGGGATACGCTGTCGTAGAGTTCTCGCCACTACCGTCCACCCCTGCCGGGGGACGAAGGAGCCTGGAAGCGGAGGAATGGCCGCCGACCGCGAGGGGAGAAGGGGCTCCTAACCGACCGCGAGGGGGAGGGGCTCGCTGCCGACCGCCTGGAGCGGGAGAACCGCTGCCAGGGGCATGGGAGACCCCTTCTGTTCCCCGAGAATGTGTCGGGGCGTTCTGTTCGCCAGGGGCTGGAGGACTGCCTCCGATCCGCCCGGGGAGGCTTGGCTGTTGTCCGTTAGAGGGTGGAGGAACAAGCTACGGCGTATCAAAGAACTGGCGAGTAAGTGTTTTTATTTAATCTCTCTCTCCTCTCTCTATCCCACTGCCACTCCGCATTGGCCTTTTCCCTCTATTTTAAATTTTACGGTGTTTTTTTTGGGGGTACTGCACTGTTACAGGGAGGTTTTTTTGCGGTCATGAGGCCTCATTTCCGGATTTGGTGTGTGGAATAAACTATAGCAGGTTAAACTTCTATTTTCGGTGAATAGGAGACCACAGCAAATATTATTTATGCCTTCCACTTTGCACCAACAGCAAAAGAAAAAAATCCACTATTACATTTCTACAACATTAAAGTGGGGATAAATAGAGATATACGAATAACGAATAATCAAAAGAGAGAATGGTGCTAAATTTACTGTCACAAAAGCTGTATTTGAAACCCCATCACAGCAGTTGTTATAAAATGCCATAAAGTAATAAAAAACATTTGTAATATAAAAAAGTGCTACATTTATGCTGCTAAATTAAGGCAGAATTGCACCATCACAGTCTGAGAAAAGGGTCCATATTAGGCGACAGTAACTCGTGAGATGGAGTGTGTGTGCGCTGCCAGTGGAGCTGAACACATACTGTGAAATGCCTCAGCTCAGTGTAAGCATGCAGAACAGTGCAGGAGGGAGGACGAGTGTGTGCAGAGTTGTCCTGAATATTGACTCACACTGGTGATCTAATCAAAAGACACATAAACAAGAAGCTGCAGACAAACACGGTGAAATAAAACATTCTTTTAACAGATCTATATAATCAGATCAGAAATATATAATCTATCTGTCTGTCTGTCTATCTGTCTGTCGTTCTATCGATCTATCTATTTGTCTGTCTGTCCATCCGTCTGTTGTCTAACCATCTGTATGTCTATCTATCTGTCTGTCTGTCTGTACGTCCATCTGTCTGTCTGATCATCTGTCTGACTGTCCATCCATCCATCTGTCTGTCTGTCTAACCATCTGTCTGTCTATCTATCTATCTTCTGTCTGTCTGTCTATCCATCTGTCGTTCTATCAATCTATCTATTTGTCTGTCTGTCCATCTGTCTGTTGTCTAACCATCTGTATGTCTATCTGTCTGTCTGTCTGTACGTCCATCTGTCTGTCTGACCATCTGTCTGTCTGTCTGACTGTCAATCCATCCATCTGTCTGTCTGTCTAACCATCTGTCTGTCTGTCTGTCTATCTGACTATCTGTCTGTCTATCATCTGTCTGTCTATCTATCTTCTGTCTGTCTGTCTATCCATCTGTCGTTCTATCGATCTATCTATTTGTCTGTCTGTCCATCCGTCTGTTGTCTAACCATCTGTCTGTCTATCTATCTGTCTGTCTGTTTGTACGTCCATCTGTCTGTCTGACCATCTGTCTGACTGTCCATCCATCCATCTGTCTGACTGTCTAACCATCTGTTTGTCTGTCTATCTATCTATCTGACTATCTGTCTGTCTATCATCTGTCTGTCTATCTATCGTCTGTCTGTCTGTCTATCCATCTGTCGTTCTATCGATCTATCTATTTGTCTGTCTGTCCATCCGTCTGTTGTCTAACCATCTGTATGTCTATCTATCTGTCTGTCTGTACGTCCATCTGTCTGTCTAACCATCTGTCTGTCTGTCTGTCTGTCTATCTATCTATCTTCTGTCTGTCTGTCTATCCATCTGTCGTTCTATCAATCTATCTATTTGTCTGTCTGTCCATCTGTCTGTTGTCAAACCATCTGTATGTCTATCTATCTGTCTGTCTGTCTGTCTGTACGTCCATCTGTCTGTCTGACCATCTGTCTGTCTGTCTGACTGTCAATCCATCCATCTGTCTGTCTGTCTAACCATCTGTCTGTCTGTCTGTCTATCTGACTATCTGTCTGTCTATCATCTGTCTGTCTATCTATCTTCTGTCTGTCTGTCTGTCTATCCATCTGTCGTTCTATCGATCTATCTATTTGTCTGTCTGTCCATCCGTCTGTTGTCTAACCATCTGTCTGTCTATCTATCTGTCTGTCTGTTTGTACGTCCATCTGTCTGTCTGACCATCTGTCTGACTGTCCATCCATCCATATGTCTGACTGTCTAACCATCTGTTTGTCTGTCTATCTATCTATCTGACTATCTGTCTGTCTATCATCTGTCTGTCTATCTATCGTCTGTCTGTCTGCCTATCCATCTGTCGTTCTATCGATCTATCTATTTGTCTGTCTGTCCATCCGTCTGTTGTCTAACCATCTGTCTGTCTATCTATTTGTCTGTCTGTCTGTATGTCCATCTGTCTTGTCTGACCATCTGTCTGTCTGTCTGTCTGACTGTCCATCCATCCATCTGTCTGTCTAACCATCTGTCTGTCTGTCTATCTATCTATCTGACTATCTGTCTGTCTGACCATCTGTATCCGTCCGTCCGTCTGTCCATCTGTCTATCTGTCTGCCCTTCCATCTGTCTGTCTGTCCTTCCATCTGTCTGTCTGTCTGACCATCTGTCTATACATCTGTCTGTCTATCTATCTATCTGTCTGTCTGACCATCTGTCTATCCATCTGTCTGTCAACCATCCATCCATCTGTCTATCTAACCATCTGTCTGTCTGTCTGTCTGTCTATCTATCTATCTATCTATCTGACTATCTGTCTGTCTGACTGTCTATCCATCTATCTGTGCATAAGAGTGTGTAAATTTGCCAAATGTTTGTTGATGTAGATGTTCTTGTTCTTTGTACACGGGTTAAAATTACACACCCAACACACGCTTATCTAGTTACAGTGTATGTTTGTAGTTATTATGAACAATAGAAGTATATGCATCTGCCCATTTAAATCGATAGGTAAACATGTGTGTTTAGATGAAAGCATACCTCCCTGGATATCTGTGTTACTATAGATATGTACACATCCACAGTGCCCATTCATCTAACGCTTGATCATCACTTCATCCATCAATCCAATCATATTTCTTACAATAGCTCAGTGTGCGTGTGTGTGTGAGAGAGAGAGAGCTCTTTGAAGTCAGAGTTCAAGCATGCCTAATTTAACAGTATGTGGTGGGGGGGGGTCTCACTGCTACCGCTGAACGTAACAACACACACACACACACACACACTCATCAAACGGTACAGACTGTGTGTGTGTGTGACATCACAATATACGCACGTCCACTCCAGCTACCCACTGGCCGATCCGCGTCGTGCTGTGCCAGCTCCTGACAGAGGGCTTATGAATCATTATAACTATTATATTAACAGAAACAATGGCACACACACAGTCTGGCACCAGTGGATTAGAGACTGCTGCGGTTTGTTTTTAGTTCCTGCAACGTGAATGTCAATTCAAACAAAGTCAGGCACCAGAGTACACACAGAAATATACCAGGGAAAGAATTCAAAGGGGGTTTCTGGGAAAAATGTCACTAAAAGTGACAAAAATGTCACTTTTTAAAAAAAAAGTGTGCTTCTATAATGAATCCCTCAATGTTTTTTTCATTGATATAGTTCTATTTGACTTCTATTCTAGGTTCAATAATACATAGTATCACATAACATGTGAGCTTGTGCTGATGAAATGTAATTATTCAGGTCGAAAGTTCTTCTGCTGAAATCGGTCTGTTCTTACCGAAATTTGAATCAATGCCCCCAGTGGCTGAAGCTGGAAGTGATCTTGAGCATATGGAGTCTCTGGGTGAAATAGAGTAGTGGCAAAAGCAAGTTGTTTTTAGACCCCGTTTCCACCTGGTGCGTCACGTAATTCGAACACGTGTGGTCAGGTGAGACAAATAGCTGTTTACAACTGGTCGCTTAAATGCGTCTCCTGTAGGGAAGGTTCTCAGTGTCATGATGACATCCATCCATCCATCCATCTTCAACCGCTTATCCGAAGTCGGGTCGCGGGGGCAGCTGCTCCTGCAGGGGGCCCCAACTTCCCTATCCCCTATTCCGCCTTCATGACCATAGGTGAGGGTAGGAACAAAAATTGACCGGTAGCCCGAGAGCTTTGCCTTTCGGCTCAGCTCTCTTTTCGTGACAACGGTGCGATAGAGCGAGTGCAATACCGCCCCTGCTGCCCCGATTCTCCGGCCAACCTCCCGCTCCATTGTCCCCTCTCTCGTGAACAAGACCCCGAGGTACTTGAACTCCTTCACTTGGGGCAATACCTCCTTCCCTACCTGGAGTACGCACGGATGATGACATACATCAAAAAACATGTCAGTGTGTTAGTGCATGAAAATAAAGTGCTAAAAATTCAGAAAAGACAAATAATTTGTTTTTGATTGACAGATGAGGGGTGGTGCTTCACTGTGGCCGGGATGCATTAATGGCGGAATGTGATTAATTTTTGACCACAAAATGGGATTTATTGTGATCGGATAATCCGAAACGCATCTTAATAAAAAGTGGAAACGGGGTCTTAGTTGTAAATGCCAAAGCCCAACCCTAAACGTAACTGTCAATGAATAAAAATATAATTTTAGAGCCAAAATGCAACCTCCCAATTGCACTCGATGTCAGGGTACTGGAACATTTGGTTGCAACATGTCGACGTCCCATGTGATCATGTTGCATATTGATAATTTATGTTAATGTATTAAGGATGAATCACACTATATTTTTAAAGGGTGAGAAAATAAGGTAAAAATGCCCAGGGGAGTAACAATGTGACTGTGGTGCGTTCAAAACATCGATCTGTTTGTTTGAGCATCCCAAAACAACACTTGCTCCACCAATTTCGTGAGTTTGGGGCGGTGCTATCAGTTAGCTACTTTTTGTTGGTAACTTGTAGTTTTTTTAAAGAGTAGTCCAACTGTAGTTGAACTACTTTAAGTTATACTGTAATTAGTAGCTTGACAGCTTGACAAACTACAGTTTCAAAGTAGCTTCTCCAACACTGCAGGTTTGGAACGACTTGAGGGTGAATAAATGATGACAGAATGTTCACTTTTGGGTGAACCAACTCTTTAAAGCTATGGCAACAAATAAACACATGCTCATTTTCTCTGTATCAAATACACTGATCACACAGCCAGACACACACACACACACACACACACACACACACACACACACACACACACACGTGTGCGGGCTCTCCCCTCCTCAAGCTCTGGCAGTGTATGAGGGCAGTAAGGCGCCAGTGGAGTGCGCCGTCTCTCTAGAGAACAATAATGCAGTGCTTCATAAAAACTTCAAACGCTCTTGCCAAATGTTTTATAGGTGCTTTAAAGGGTTACGGGCCCCCAGGGGTCCCGAGCAGGGAGGGGGTCTGTCTCAGTGGGCTTCGGCACACACACACAACATGCATTCAACAGGTGAACCACATAGACGCATTTATGCACATACATGTCAGTTCATATATCCAGACTGTTATAAACGCACATACAGTCTCACAGAACATCAGACCAACGGATGCAGCAATACGTACGTTATCATTCGCGACTGTAATCAGACACCCCGCCCCCTCCACCGGAGGGACCTGTCGAAGCCCGGCGATATTTAATGTGATGGGAAAACCAGGCTGCAATGCAGATGCAATTTGTGCAGTTTAAAGATAGAAGGTGAACTTTGTGATGAGTGTCCATATATCATTTGATTACCATATTCATATAACACGGTATTCATGTGGGCCTGTACGGTAATGTAAAGAACAGATGTTTAATTTAATATTATATTTAAAATACTACGAAATAAGATCTATTTTTAACTTGACACCTAGTTGATATTGAGAGAGAGAGAAATAGAGAGAGTTGGGCTCTACTCCAAAACTATTGAGCTGCCTTGCTGTCTTCAGCCTACATAGGCAGCTGCCTTCTAAGGCAGCATCCTAACAAAACTGGAACCTCTCGGATGGCTGATATGCAACACTTTGTGTTGTGCAGACAGCAACTTTGTGCGTCCACACCATTCGACTTTGATTTTTAAGATTGATGCATTCAAACTAAAATGTATTGGTGTGGATGTGGCCTAGCTCGGTGTTAAAGACGCTGGCTACCACCCCTGGAGTTCGCTAGCTAGTTCGCATCCAGGGTGTGCTGAGTGACTCCAGCCAAGTCTTCCAAGCAACCAAATTGGCCCGGTTGCTAGGGAGGGTAGAGTCTCATGGGGTAACCTCCTCATGGTCGCTATAATGTGGTTCTCGCTCTCGGTGGGGCGCGTGGTGAGTTGAGCGTGGATGCGCGTGGATGCCGGTGAATGGCGCAAAGTCTCCACACATGCTATGTCTCTGTGGCAACACACTCAACAAGCCACGGGGATGCGTAGGTTGACGGTCTCAGACGAGGAGGCAGCTGGGATTCGTCTACTGCCATCCGGATTGAGGCGAGTCACTACGCCACCACGACGACTTATTGGGACGACGCATTGGGAATTGGGCGTTCCAAATTGGGTGCCAAATCTGATACTGATTCCAGGTTTTCAGAATCGATAGGATACATCCCAAGATTCAATTCCAGACTCAGAAAACACACAAATATTGGGTAAAACTGTCCATTTTAATTAGATTTTACTATTTTTTTTTAGTGCATTTTGATATTGAATGAAATATACGTTTATTATCAACGTTTTATTTTTTACTCATACAACATATAGGGTGGATTTAAAAAAAAAAAAAGCCTTCTGGGATAACAATGCAATACTCTATACTCAAAAAATATGTTGTAAGATTTATGCAATATTAATTGTGTGAAAAATAAATTCCATCAAATTCAATTATTATTATAAATTAAGTATAAATGTGAAGTATTTACGGTAATTAAATACTTGATATTATGCTTAATTCCTAATATGTACATTTTGTTAAGGCTGTTTGATTCCAGAAATGTTGTACTTGACTCCGATTCTGATTCCAGGTTTTCGGAATCGATTCCCAGATCTGATTCAAGACTAATTTTCTTCATTTTAAAGAATATTTTATTTTGTATTTATTTATTTATTTTTTCTCCCCTTTTTTCCCTATTTGTATCGCCCAATTCCCAATGCGTCGTCCCAATAAGTCCTTGTGGTGGCGTAGTGACTTGCCTCAATCCGGGTGGCGGAGGACGAATCTCAGTTGTCTCCACGTCTGAGATCATCAACCCGCGCATCTTATCACGTGACTTGTTGAGTGCATTACCATGGAGACGTAGCGCATGTGGAGGCTTCACGCTATTCTCCGCGGCATCCACGCACAACTCACCACATGCCTCGTTGAGAGCGAGAACCACATTATAGCGACCACGAGGAGGTTACCCCATGTGACTCTACCCTCCCTAGCAACCAGGCCAATTTGGTTGCTTAGGAGACCCGGCTGGAGTCACTCAGCACGCCCTGGATTCAAACTCGTGTCTCCCGGGGTGATAGTCAGCGCCAATACTCGCTGAGATACCCAGGTGCCCCTTCACACTATTTTTGATTGATAGTTTGAATGAAATGATCGATTAGTCTGACTCCAACTTTCGATGCCCAACACCTCAGCATCAAATAATCAATTATTTTTGGAATCAGCTCCCAGCCCTAGAAATTTGTCATGCAATTAAATGGCTTAAATATTAAAGAGACTAAAGTATTGTTTGTGTAAGCATAAATACACACAGAACACACACACACATTGGTTCAAACAGTCCATTTGAATTAGATTGAACTATTGTTATTGTTTCCCGGAAGAAAGAACGTCATACAGGTTTGGTACAACATTAAGGGGAGAGTAAATAATGACCATTTTTGGGTGCACTATTCCTAAAAATGCTGTCTATATAGGCAGTTTTCAAACAGAGCAATGCAGCGTTGCAGGCGAGTTGGCTAACTCTGTGAATCAAATCCATTCAGGGTCTTTTGGGAATGTTTTGCTAGCAGTATTTGTGGATCCGCTGAGGTCTAAATTTAGCACAGGTCTTCCCAGAGTCTACAAGGTATAATTAGGAGGTGTGAGAATCCTGCTGCAATTCTAAGGTTACTGCCGATAACTGTCACAGCGACGACCTTAAAGGTGCAGCATGTGTGTGGTCTTCTACATGCTTCACTGCACTTTAATGAGTGTGTGTGTGTGTGTGAGGGGCGCTTGTATACCATGGTGCGTGTGGTCTGCCAGTTTGTGTTGTCTCTGTTTGTTTGTGTGAGAGCTGTTTTTGTGAGAGTGTGCGTGTGTGTTTGTCAAGTGTTTCCCACAGTGGGTGAGTAAAAGTGACTCACTCAGTGTTGATTCAGTCAATTAAATGGCTGTTTTTTATTTGATTAAACAACATGCCCCAAAAACATATATGGACACTTAAGTCACTGTCTATCTGGGACACTCCAAAAGGTGGATTTTCTTTTTTTTGTCATCATTCTGTAGTGGATAATCAAAGCAGCCTCAAATCACCATTCCTCACCATACATCAGCGTTGGGATGATGTTTTCATGTTGGTATGTGATGCCCTTTTTATGCCAACCGTAGTGCTGCATATTCTTCCCAAACAATTCAACCTTAATTTCATCAGTCCACAAAACATTCTCCCAGTAGTGTTGTGGAGTGTCAAGGGGTCTTTGGCACACTTCAGGTGTGCAGTCATGTTTTGTTGGAAAGCAGCGGCTTCCTTTGTGATGTCCTGCCATGAACACCTGTTTAATGATTTCTGTATAGCAGACTCATGAACAGAGATGTTAACCAGTTCCAGTGATTCCTTCAAGTCTTTATCTGTCACTCTAGGGTACTTTTGTACCTCATTGAGCATTCTGCGGTGTTCCCTTTGAGTCATCATGACTGGACGGCCACTTCTAGAGAGAGTACCTATAGTACTAAATCACCATTTATAGAAGATTGATCTAACTGTGGACAGATGAATATCTGAGCTCTTCGAGATAACTTTGTAACCCTTTTCAGCTTCATGCAAAGCCACAGTTCTTGATCGTAGGTCTTCTGAGATCTCTTTTTTTAGGCATGGTCCACGTCAGCAGATGCTTCTAGTGAACTGAAACTCAAAATGTTTGAGGACTTTTTATAAGTCAAAGTAGCTCTAACCCACACCTCCAATCTTATTTCATTAACGGGATGCCAGGTTTGCCAACTCCTGACTCTGATTAGCTTTCGTTGATGTAAAGCACTGTGCATGTTTAATGGGATGTGTCCAATAAAGACATGAACGATTATACTTGTTTGTGTATTGTTATCTTTAGCACATTATTGTTTGTCTATGATTGTTTCTTTGATGAAGATGAGAAATTCCAAAAGGTTCACATATTTGTTTTGCCACAATATTTATTCATCTATCTGTCCATCCGTCCATCCGTCTATCTGTCTGTCTATCTATGCATCCATCCATCCATCTATGCATCCATCTATGCATCCATCATCTATCTGTCTATCATCCATCCATCCATCCATCCATCCATCCATGCATCCATCTATCTGTCTATCATCCATCCATCCATCTATGCATCCATCTATCTGTCTATCATCCATCCATCCATCCATCCATCTGTCTATCTATCTATCCATCCATCTATGCATCCATCCATCCAGCCATCTATCTATGCATCCATCCATCTATCTGTCTATCGTCCATCCATCTATCTGTCTGTCTGTCTGTCTGTCTGTCTGTCTATCCATCCATCCATCTATGCATCATCCATCTATCTGTCTATCTATCCATCCATCTATGAATCCATCAATCTATGCATCCATCCATCCAGCCATCTATCCATCCATCCATCTATTCATCCATCTATGCATCATCCATCCATCCATCTATTCATACATCTATCCATCCACCTATGCATCCATCTATGCATCCATCCATGCTCATCCATCCATCTATCTGTCTATCTATCTATCCATCCATCCATCCATTCATCCATCCATCTATCTGTCTATCTATCCATCCATCCATCCATCCATCTATCATCCATCCATCTATTCATCCATCTATGCATCCATCCATCTATCTGTCTATCATCCATCCATCCATCCATCTATGCATCCATCCATCTATGCATCCATCCATCCATCTATCCATCTATGCATCCATCCATCTATCTGTCTATCATCCATCCATCCATCCATCTATCTATGCATCCATCCATCTATCTGTCTATCATCCATCCATCCATCCATCCATCTATGCATCCATCCATCCATCCATACATACATCTATGCATCCATCCATCCATCCATCTATCTGTCTATCATCCATCCATCCATCCATCCATCCATCTATGCATCCATCCATCCATCCATCCATCCATCTATGCATCCATCCATCCATCCATCCATCTATGCATCCATCCATCTATCTGTCTTTCTGTAAAAAAAGTTATTGATTGTGGAAAAATAAGATACAGTTCATCGACCATGCATTGACCTTTTGTGACAACAGGCTCTATAGTGAGGCATGTTGTCACACAATATGGGGTATGTTGTCACAATGGAACCTGCAATTAATGTGTAGGTGGTGCAAGCTTCATGTGGACAATGGGTGGGACACGTTCCCCCATCGTCGCCTATTAAAACCACCAAAACAGAATCTAAACCTGCCTTAAACAGCCGGTGATAGGTTTTTCAGCTAGATTTGCAAAAACAAAACAAAAAATTATTATAAACCACCAAATTATTAATTAAACAAAAAAACTGGAAAGGGTAAGGGCCATAAGCATTGTTCTGGCCAACAAATATTGTCATTGATAAATTGTCTAAATGTATTACTTTTAAAACATGTGACAACACACATCCGACCTGACTTTCATGAATAATACCTTTGTCCCGGCAACACATTTAAACCTATCGGTAAAAATCTGCCTGCAGAATATAGTTGATCCAAGACTGAATGTTTGGCAATGTGGTTTCATTATGTTTGCTTGTTTAATACCTGCCACATTGTGAGTAATTCCAGTTAGCATCTGCATGTGTCCCATCAAGAAAGAATAAAATCAGCTATCATCAGATGCATTGAGCATCTCACTGTGGAGAAGAGAATCTGAATTAGACGAGAGAAAATGCCACTGATAAAGGAACGCTCATATAAACACATGTAGTAAAGTACAGTCACACACACACACACACACACACACACACACACACACACACACACACACACACACATGTTGTGTTTCCATGTTTATGGGACTTTCCATAGACATAATGGTTTTATACTGTACAAACTTTATATTCTATCCTAAACCTAACCCTACCCTAAACCTAACCCTCACAGAAAACTTTCTGCATTTTACATTTCAAAAACATAATTTAGTATGATTTATAAGCTGTTTTCCTCATGGGGACCGACAAAATGTCCCCACAAGGTCAAAAATTTGGGTTTACTATCCTTATGGGGACATTTGGTCCCCACAAGTGATACACTCTACACACACACACACACACACACACACACACACACACACACACACACACACAGACAGCAGCTGCTCAAAACTATGTTCAACAATTGGACAGCCATAAGACTATGAGCTCATGCTAGGATCATCACACACACACACACACACACACACACACACACACACACACACACACACACACGACACAGACACACACAGACTCACACAGAGACACACACACACACAGACTCACACACACACAAACAAACACACACACACTCTCACACACATGCACACAGACACACACACACACACACAGAGACACACACACACTCTCACACACAGACACAAGCACATAGACACACACACACATGCACACACACACACACACACACACACACACACACACACAGAGACACACACACACACACACACTCTCACACACACACTCTCACACACACGCAGACACACACTCTCACATACACACACACAGACACACACACTCTAACACTCACGCACAGACACACACATGCACACAGACACACACACACACACTCTCACACACATGCACACAGACACACACACACACACACACACACACAGACACACACACTCTAACACTCACGCACAGACACACACAAACACACACACACTCTCACACACACACTCTCACACACACGCAGACACACACTCTCACATACACACACACAGACACACACACTCTAACACTCACGCACAGACACACACATGCACACAGACACACACACACACACTCTCACACACATGCACACAGACACACACACACACACACACACACACAGACACACACACTCTAACACTCACGCACAGACACACACAAACACACACACACACTCTCACACACACACACTCTCACACACATGTACACAGAGACACATACACACACACATGCACACAGACACACACACACACACTCTCACACACATGCACACAGAGACACACACACACACACACACACATGCACACAGACACACACACTCACACACATGCACACAGACACACACACACACACTCTCACACACATGCACACAGAGACACACACACACACACTCTCACACACATGCACACAGAGACACACACACACACACACACTCTCTGTCTCGCTCACACACACACACTTCTGACATCTTTAATCATGTCAAATCACACAATCACTAGTTGAGTTTGTCACTCTGAACCATGACTCTTTACGACGAGTCACTCTGCTCAAGTGTTTGTAAGATTGCTTCTGAGCTACGATGCAACATATTAATGCACTAAACAGTTCAGCAAACGTTTACTGTACACCAGTGTGTGTGTGTGTGTGTGTGTGTGTGTGTGTGTGTGTGTGTGTGTGTGTGTGTCGTCAGACAGTCGTGAAATGAAGACAGTAAACACAATATCGATAATAAACTTCACAGCACTGAAACAAGATCAACCAGCAGAAATGAAGCGCTTTACTCGCTGCTCAGACAAACACAGATCAACAAATGAAGTCTTCAGAAACTGGAAAAGTCCGTCTGCGAAACCACACGACAGAAATCCAGCCCTGCAGAAACAGTGTTGATATTTCTATCGAGTCTGTTCATTCCTTTACATACACAGCACATGATCAAAAACCACACTTTCATTTGGAAATAGCTTCTGTTCTTCTTGTATTTTCAGTGTAGAATTATTTTCAAGTGCATTTCAGTAATTCAGTGTCAGTAGTTCACGAGACATGACTCGATAACGTGATAAAACATGAATCTTTTGTCCTAACCAGACATGACCAAGACAGGCGACAAGGCATTTGGGCGTTCTGAGTAGCTCCGCCCACTGCAAAATACTACTGGTCTGAAATTCCTCTCCACATAGCTGTATATTCAACGTCGAGTATGATCCGACTGGTCGTGACTTCGCTTCTCTTCACTTTCAGTGTTGATGGAAAAATGGTGATGTCGCACCTGGTTACCCCACGGCGTCAAGAGTATCCCAATGATTCCTTCACTGTCTTTCGGCTGCCGTGACTGTATGGAAATTTGGTGGAAGGGCATTACAGTATCCTGAGGAAGAGTGGACACTGCAGTGCACGTGACCGCAGTATTGACCACATGCAATGAAATCAGGACATAAAGTTTGTTTGGCGAGATCAAACCACCATCTGACTGTAAACATTTCACTTGTGAATACTTCTGGAAGAGCTTTTGTCAACAAGAAAACAAAGCTGAATTTACACCTTCTTGTACATTACAATTATACAGTTACAGCAAGATAGTACTTATTTTCAGGATTGACAGCCACTTTCTACAAATGATTCGGGGTCATGCTGTGAGGTCACAAGAGAGCACGTTTTTATAAAAGGGACTCTTCTATTTAACACGCACCATTGCGACTTTTTTAGCGTCCCGAAGCTGCCGAAACAAGCTGAAACGCATCTCGAGACACCTTTGTTTTGTTCCAGTCCCATGCGCTCCAAGTAACTTGTTTCAGTGAGCCTCGCATTAGCGTGGCATTTTTTAGATGCCGTGTCAAATTAAAAAAAAGTTCACATTTAAAATTGTTGACATCTAAATTGAATAATAGTCAAAATAAATCAAAACGATTGTTCCATTCCGTTGCGCTCCATCGAACTGTTTTCATTAGCATCACGTTGTTAAGATGAGTCTCGTGCATTAGCGCGCCATTATTAGATATGACGAGTTCAAATTTAAAATTGACACCCATGTTTTGTTCCACTCTGTTTTTTTAAGACGCTGTTTCAATTTGAAAACTTTCAACTTTTAAAAATGCGAGACAACTGTATTTTAATTCATTCCGTTGCGCTCCATGTAACTTTTGTCCCGTGCAATAGCGTCAGATTTTTGAGGCGCTGTTTAAGTTGAAAATAGTTTAAATTAAAAAAATATATTGTTGCGCTCCATCTAACTTTTTTCGATGTCCCGTACATAAGCATCACATTTTTAAGATATCTTGTCAAATAGAAAACAATTTAACATTACAAATATTTTTTCGTAACACCTGCGTTTCTTTACGTTCCAATGTGCTTCATGCTAATTTTGTCCCATGCGTTGCAGTCACATTTTTCAGATGCCGTTTTAATTTGAAAATAGTTCAAGTATAAAAAAAATTGTTCCATTCCGTTGCATCCATTGAACTGTTTTCATTAGCATCACGTTTTTAAGATGATCTCGTGCATTAGTGCGCCATTATTAGATATAAAGAGTTCAAATTTAAAATTGTCCGTGTTTTGTTCCACGCTGTGTTTTTAAGATGCCGTTTCAATTTGAAAACTTTCGACTTTTAAAAATGCGAGACACCTGTATTTTATTTAATATTGCGCTCCATGTAACTTTTGTCCCGTGCATTATCATCAGATTTTTGAGATGCCGTTTTAAGTTGAAAATAGTTCAAATAAAAAAATAAATGCATAAACATAAAATATATCCATCCCGTGCATAAGCATCACCTTTTTAAGATAGTATGTCAAATAGAAAACAATTCAACTTAAAAAAAATCGAGTCTTTAGACACCTGCATTTTGTTCCATTCCGTTGTGCCCCATCAAATCATTTAAGTGTCCTGCACATTAGCATCATATTTTTAAGACGCCGTGTCAAGCTGAGAACAGTGTAACTTTTAAAAAACGAGTTTCGCGAAACCTTTGTTTCATTCCATTGTGCTCAGTGTAACTTTTTCGAATATCAGTTTCAATTTGAAAACGGTTCCATTTTTTTAAATGTTCGTTATATTTAATTCCGTTGCGCTTCATGTAAGTTTTGTCCCATTATTGTCACTTTAAGTTGACAATATTTTAAATAATAAAATAAAATTGTTCCATTGCTTTGCGCTCCACCTAAACGTTTTCAGTGTCCCGCACGTATGCATCACGTTTTTAAGATGTCGTCAAATCGATAACAATTCAAATAAAAATAAAAAAACACAAGTTTTTTACATTCTGATGCACTTTACCTAAATTTGAGTCTTGTGTATTAGTGTGCCGGAAGATGTGAAAAGAGTTCAAATTGAACATCGCTGACACCTGTGTTTTGTTTCATTCCATTGCGCTCCGTGTAACTTTTGGTTCGTGCATTAGCGTCGCATTTTTTAGATGCCGTTTCAAGTTGAAATGAGTTTTTAGACATCTACATTTTGTTCCTTTCTGTTGCGGTCCAGTTGAAAACTTTTTAACCGTTTAATTTTTTCACTATGGTCAAAAATATCAACTGAAACTTCGGAAGTGATTCCAGTATTCTGTACAAACTCAAACGATAACTTACTTGATTCAAATGTGGTTGTCACTCCTAAAACTTTTTCGTGTGTACGTCACCCTTGTAAACACTTATTGGTAGTGCAGGGTGATGCAAGGCATCTTATGTAATCTTTTAAAAGGGATAATTCACCCAAAATGAAAAATTCTGTCATTATTTACTCACTCTCATGATGTTCCAAAACTGTATGATTTTCTTTCTTCTGTGGAACACAAAAGGAGATGTTAGGCAGAAGGTTAGCCTCAGAATTGTTTGTTTTTTAGGTGAACTATCCCTTTAAGAATCAAGGCTTGTGCAGTGCAGTTAAAAGCAGTGATAATCAGAGCAGATAGTAAGTAAACCCAAGGTGAGACCTTGTGAACTAAAACTAAGCAACAAGGAAAACACCAAAATCAGTAGTCGATACACGTAGCTTGTGTGTGAGAATGTGTTTATGTACACGTGTGATCGTAACTGTGCATTGGTGTCAAACAGTAGTGGCTCGGCTGTACTGCAGCGCGAGTGGCGAGTACTCTTTGAAACGGACGCACAGTTTCCCACGAGTCCAGGGATTCTGTAGCGTGAGCGGACAGAAATCATCCTGAAGCCATTTCTCTCTCCCCTCCACCAACAGAACGAGCCCGAAGTGCTCCAGCTGCTCGGTTTCGTACACACACACCTCGGACACACACGTTGGGTAGCCGCATTGTTCTGTCGTGCACGTGCACTGCTGGGTGGCTTTCAGCAGGTGGCGACAAACCGCGTTGATTTCCTGGACTACTAAACGAACCATCTCTTTCGCCGATGTCTCTGTAGTCACACGTAGCTAAAGAAATAGACAAACACATGAACACAAAGTCAGCAGACGGAGGATGTAGTCGTTTAGATTGAGATGCAGAAATGCAATTATAATATAATAACCCCACTGGCAAATAAATTATTCATGAACGTCACTACATTTTGTTTTCTGAAAAGAAGACTTAATATCTTAACTCATTTTAGACTCAGAAATGAACTTTTCCATTAAAGGATTAGTTCACCCAAATGGAAAATTCAGTCATTGTTTACTTACCCCTGTGTTGTTATAACCCTATATGACTTTCTTTATTTTACTGAACACAAAGGGAGAAATTGTGAATAATGTTGTGCTCTGTGATGTCATACAATGGCAGTTTATGGTGACCACATCTTCAAGCTTCAAAAGAACACAAAAGTATCATTCAGAAGTCTAATTAATTATTCATGAGACTCGTGATTGTTATGAAATATACGATAAGATTTGATGAGAAACAAACAGAAATATAATGTATTATGTATTGCATTGTGCGTTCATGATAGGACACGAGAGCAACAGTTCACGCAGTTCTCGCGATATTTGGGCTTTCAAGCTAAAAAAAAAAAAATGTGTTTATCTAAAACATTGATAATGACAACGGAACAGAACACAACTGCATAAAACAGAGAACAGAACTTACTAAACATGTCTGAAGAGTTTATAGTTGAAGAACTGATGCATTTCTATGCCCAGCCTTATTTTTTAAATGAAGTACTTGGAAATCAAACAGAAACATATAGGAGCGACAGGACGCCACAGTCACAGCGTGTCCTAACCTGACGGCAAACAACATGCGATAAAAGGTATATTCTCTAGGGTAATCAGAGTTTTTGTCCTAACCAGCCGTGACGAGCGACGGTATATTCTATCAATCACTTGTTTTCTATTTTCGGCATTGCGCAGGTAACTCCATCCACTGTGAACTGGCACCAGTCCAAAAACATTCAATAAAATATGGCTGGGCATAGAAATGCATCAATTCTTCAACTACAAACTCTTCAGACATGTTTAGTAAGTTCTGTTCTCTGTTTTGTGTGCAGTTGTGTTCTGTTGTCACTATCACTGTTTTTAGATCAACAATATGAATTTTCTCTTGAACGCCCCCAATGTTAGCGAGACCTGCGTGAACTGTTGCTCTCGTGTCCTATCATGAACGCACAATGCAATACATAATACATTATATTTCAGTTTGTTTCTCATCAAATCTTCTCGTAAACTTGTAACAATCATGAGTCTCATGAATAATTAATTAGACTTCTGAATGATACTTTTGTGTTCTTTTGAAGCTTGAAGACGTGGTCACCATAAACTGCCATTGTATGACATCACTGAGCACAACATTATTCACAATTTCTCCCTTTGTGTTCAGAAAAAGAAAGAAAGTCAAATAGAGTTATAACAACACAGGGGTGAGCAAACAATGACTGAATTTTCATTTTTGGATGAACTACCCCTTTAAGGGCCATTGGATTTTAAGGGGCATTTTTTATCTTTATGAGGGCATATGTTTTCTAATCATATAAAAACTTTGTCAAATATTTCCAATTAATCAATTTATTAACATAAATTAATATAAAATAAAGTAATTATATCTCATGTTTTATGCAATATATATGTACCGTACTCTAGGCCTAGATAAGAATATGAAGGAATATATCAGATGTTACAAATGAAACTTTCTTTTGTTTTTTGGCCAATTTTTAAGATTTACCCATTTAAATATTATCAAGAAATTGCTAACGTAATTGTGTAATGTTAAACAAAATTAAATACAACTTAAAATATTTATTTAATAATGTTTTTTTTTTTATAGTATTTTACTAAAGATTACTCAATGAAATTGGAATTTTGTTATGAAATTGAAATGCTTCAATCTTTTTTTGGAGTGCACATAAGAACTTACGGGGGCATTTTTTGCCCACACATTTTGAATTTATGGGGCATTTTTGTCATTTCCAATGTACTTTTTTTTGCCCCAAGCCCCTGTTAATTTCTGACGCTGCATCATATCACTTGTTTTAAGAAAGTGTAGGCATCTTTTACAAGAAAAAAAAAAGTCTTATTGTAGTGGATCCCAGCCAATTCAGAGTATTAGCATAAACTGCAAAAAAAAAAAATCTTGTTTTCCAGTAAAAACTTGTAAACATCCTTAAAACAAGAAATTAAATCTATATATAAAAACATACAAAATAATGATATTATAGGAACAGTTCATCCAAAAATGAAAATTCTCTCATCATTTACTCACCCTCAAGCCATCCCAGACATCCATGACTTACTTTCTTCTTCTGAACATAAATGAAGATTTTTAGAAGAATTATTCAGCACTGTAGGTCCATACAATGCAAATGAATGGTGACCAGAAACGTAAATCTCCCGAAAGCACATAAAGGCAGCATAAAAGTAATCCATACGACATCTATAACTTCAGAAGCAATTTGATAAGTCTGAGTGAGAAACAGATCAATATTTACGACATTTTTCCACCATAAATCTCCACTTTTACTTTCACTTTTTATCACCTACTGGTCAAAGGTGGAGATTTAAAGTAAAAAAGGACTTAAATTTGATGTTTTCATCCACATCTATCATAGTGCTTCTGTCGGCTTGAATTAAACCACTGTAGTGTTATGGATTACATTTATTCTGCCTCAATGTGATTTTTGAAGATTCAAAGTTCTGGTCACCATTTACTTGCATTGTAAGGACCTACAGAGCTGAGATATTCTTCTAAAAATCTTCGTTTGACTTGTGTTTTTTATAAACTGTAAAAAAAGCCCAACATACTGATTAAGAACATGTTTTAGCAGTGTAAACACTCACTTTGACACTGGTGTCTTTGGGTAGCCCAGTCTGGTATTGTGGGTAAACCTTCAGCGTGCTGTGGCACGTTCTCAGGGGTGAACCAGTCGAGCGGGCCGAGAGTTGCTGCGCCGCTGTCCTCTGATAGGGTGCGCACAGGTGTGGGGCGGGGCTCGTGAGCTGAAAAGCACAGATCGAACGAGGAAGGGCGTGTCCAGCCTTTATGGGAGGCGGAGCTGGTCGGCGTGGTTGCTGTTGAGACAGGGGGCGGGTATTCCAAGCTGCTCGTGCGAACACACAGCGCAGTTCTCTTCTCTGTGACTCGCAACAGTTCAATTTGACGACTGGGAAGGATGAAATCACCATCTAATGCGTTCAGTCCTGTATTCTCCCGTCTGCTCACACACACAACACTTCCTCCTCCGGTTTGCAGGACGTCGGGCTGGCAAAAAGAGGAGTGAGGCGATGATTGTGACGAGGAGGAAAGGTGGGTGGACGGTACGGCTCGGAAACATGTTGGGGAGGGTGGAAGCAGGTCCAGTTCTCTGGTGCTTTGGGAAACACTGGAGGTATACACACTGTCTGTGGTGTGGAAGACCTCAGATGTGTTGTCTTCATCAGACAGACTGTGGGGATCTTGTAAAGAGAGAGAGAATGATAGAAAGAGTCTTCTTAAAGGGATAGTCATAAACAACTCTCAGTCAACTGTCGTTGGTAGTCAAGCATGGACAGTAAAGCTAATCACCATTAAATTAGTCCATACGTCTCATGCACTATTTTCCAAGTCTTCTGAAGTTATATTTACATTTACATTTATGCATTTGGCAGACGCTTTTATCCAAAGTGACTTACAGTGCACTTATTACAGGGACAATCCCCCCGGAGCAACCTGGAGTTAAGTGCCTTACTCAAGGACACAATGGTGGTGACTGTGGGGACTGAACCAGCAACCTTCTGATTAACAGCCCTGTGCTTTAGCCACTACGTCATCACCATAATGCTGATTACTCTGAAATAATTTTTTACAATGGTGCATGGGTTCAGTTCATAAACATTAAAGTACTCACTGTTTCAAAAGTAACGCCATAAAACGTAAATATATTTATATAAAATGTTAACTTGATTTTAGTGTGATAAAATCGCTTACTAATCTTATTAATCAAAAGTTATATACAATATTACAACTTATTTTCCATGATGATGCAATGCAAGTAAACCCCTGATTTTTTCACACAAAAATCATGTTAACAGGAATAATGCACGTCTTGTGGGTATACTTTGGAAAAAAGTGTGCATTATTACGTTTATGGACAGTAAGTGCCTTAATTTAATCGTGATTAAAACCTTTATTTAAATAAATGAGCGATGATTCAAAATTATTTTTGTGGTAATCCATATTTAGTTGATCTTGTACTGAACCTGGAAAATACCTTTAACACTTTAAGCTTTGAAGGTGTTTTTAAAGATTTCCTGTTTGAGTGGTATACCCAAAATTAAAGACTTATATTTCGACAAAAAAACAAAAAACAAGAGGGTCAAATGTTTGGTATCACTGTAAATAAAACTTTAAAAAATGTTATGATATAAATTATGATACTTTCTGAGACTCTTGGCCTAAGATACAGCTGAAAAATCACAAAAATATATTTCTTTTTTCCGTATTTTTCATTGTTTACATTATATATATATATATATATATGGGTGTAAATAATGCTTTTGTTTGGTTCCAAATCATGTCAACTGTATCTGAGAAAAATTTTGTGTTGATCCAACAAAGCAAAGAAAAGTTATAGCATTACAAAAATAATTTATCATAGTGTCCAAAAGTTTCATTCTGTGTCATTTGAGGCATCATTGAGTCTGTGTCGTGTATTTGGCGCCATCTCCTGGTGGTCATATGTAACATTGTGCTTCATGTGGATTATCTAAAGATCTATACATCTGATTATCTTGTGTGTGGACTCGTTTGAAAGATAATCAGCTCTTCTAAATAATGATATGTGATGTTTTATGTTCCGTTTATGTTTCGTGAAGTTATAAGTGAAAAAGCGGCATATAAACAACACCAAAATAAATACATACACTTAGCTGTTACACGTGATATTTTTGTCTGTGAGTAAAACAAATAGGCTGATTGTATTCTAATGTTTGAGAGCTTTCTGCTAGAAGGGCCCATCTGAGCTTAAAGTCCTTATTTACTGAAAATCTTTCCTTCCCTTTACATGAAACATTGTATTTTAGTCATATGGACAGCATTACGTTTTTTTTTTTTTTTTGGGCAACCTCTGGTCACTATAAATTGTTGTTGACAAAAAATGCACTATAGTGAACAAACAAAAAAATAAAATAAAATGAAACATTTTTACATTTCTCACAAGCGAGGTAATATCATGTTTTTCCAAATCAGAGAAAGAGAGACAGAAAGACATTTCATTTACTGATGTCATAATACCCCCAAAACTACCTAACAAAGGACAAACACCTTCAAGGTTCTGAAAACTGGGAGTGGGCATGGAGAGGTAGAGCAGTACAGACAGGAGTAGCGCTCTCACCGTTGAGTTTTCGTGTAGTCTCTGGTGAAGGGGTTGGAGAAGGAAGGTAGTCAGGCTGTGAGGAGGTGGAAACTGTTTTTTCTGGAAAACTCTCTTTGGAGAAGTCAATAATCCATCCCAGACTCACTCCAGAGCTCTGCTGTTTATATCGAGCAGACTGCAGAACATCTACCATCCACCTGGCATCATGCCACAGGTCCTCCATATGCTACAGAGACATAGAAAACACAAGATTTATTCTGTATATGATATGAGGGTTCTGCTTTGAACTATTAAAGATGGAAAAATACCATTTTATCATTTAATCCCTTTTTAATGTTTCATTAAATAATGACTTACTAAAATAGTGACTTACTCCAGTGCTGTAAAATATAATTTAAGACCACAAAAATGAATTAAACTAATAATATATCAAAATATGTATTTATTATATATGGGTGATTCTGTCGTCAATGTCTTTTATGTCTTGATTTAGCTGTTTTAGCCTTTAGATCCAGACTTTCAATAATAAACTATGAAATTATAGTCTAAAAACACAAATTATTACATTATTACAAAGAGCGAAATAAACAAGCCATTTCTATTAATAGTTCAAATATTAAGACCCTAATATAGTTTCTCCAAACAATGTCAGTAAAGAGCATGTTTGAGATTAAATATTAGGAATATATATATATATATATATATATATATATATATATAAGATAAAATTCATACATTTACATAATGTAGTAAAATTGTGTGTAATATACTTCTAGACCACCACAACATTCTTAAAATAACTACATATAGAAGTATATCAATAATAATGGGGAACATTTTAATTATGATATATAATATATTTTAATTTTCAAACTTTTAAGAAAGAAAATATGATCAAATCCTGCCTGAAGTCTGTTTAATGGTTTGAACTCAATTGCAGAAATATGCAGGAATATGAAACTTCCGTTTCGGTACTTGTCACTTCAATACCTGTTTTTGGTTTTATTTTGTTTTTTATGTTGCAGTTTTCAAATACAATAGTGTGAGAATGATGATTTGAGGATAACATGTTTATTATGTTTCAGCAACTGATCCTCAAAATACATTATAAAAAAAAAAAATGATTTTTTTGCGGTCACAAAACTATAAAAAAAAAAATCATTAAATTTAGAGAATTTTGATATATAAAAATAATCACTCTAAACTAGTGCTGTCGATTCATCGCATAATTGTTCGTAGTTAATCGTGATTAATCGCAGATTTTGAAAGTGCTGAAATTTACTCTAAATATACTTCTTTACCTGTCAAAATGCATTTCTTTCCTTCTTAGGAAACAATATGTTAAAATATAATGTTTCATTAAAATTTTCCAAACAAACATTATAAAGAAATAAATAAAATAGCATCAATGCAAGTAACATTAAACGTTTCCTAAAGTCTTGGGAGTTTGACTAATTGAAAGTCTTTGAGTCTCGAGCAATTGCATAAATGTAAACATTTGCCAATACATTTAAAACATCAACAAGTCCTGACCGGAGTCGTATGGATTACTTTTATGCTGCCTTTATGTGCTTTATGGAGGGTAACAATTTTGGCACCCATTCACTTGCATTGTAAGGACCTACAGAGCTGAGATATTCTTCTAAAAGTCAAACACATCTGGGATGGCATGAGGGTGAGTAAATGATGAGAGAATTACATTTTTTGGGAACTATTCCTTAAACATGTAGGAACCTATGAAATCAGTCAATTTATTATTATGTTTTTTTTTTTTTCAAATTTCCTTTTATTTAAAAAATTATTATAATTTTTTAAATTTTGTTTTTCAGTTTTATTTTTTATAAATTCTGTCCTCAACAGTTTAATTAAATTCTATAATAAAAAAAGGTGTTTAAATACTGTAAATGCAGTAAAAAAAAACTTTAATCAAATAATTATTTTTCAACATAACTTTATATTATTGTTATCATAAAAAAATTATACGAAATACAAAAATCGTATTTTTATTTGTCAGATTTAATGATGCACAACAGAGCATCACAGATGTGAGATATTGCTTAAATATAATATTTGTATTATTATTTCAGTGAATATTAAATAACTGTACAGTAGTGATATATATCAGTCTGCTTCACACCTCCGTCACAACATGACCTATTGTGATTATTAAACCACAAAACGCTGTGATGAAATGAAATAAACATGTAGCCTGTATGTACTGCATGCTACAAAGTGTGCAAAGCGTCATCTGCTACAAACAGAGCGTGCATGATGTTTATTATGAGGTGTTTTCAGTGCACGAGCAGCAGGCTTTACACATTCACTTTGTAGTGTGCAGCACATGCAGACTAAATTAATTTAATAATTAATAATTAATAGCAACCTTTGAGGTTTAACAATCACATTAGGACATATCGCGATTTGAATGTGTGTGCTGAATGTCCATGCAATGACATTAGTACGTCAGGTGGTATCGGTTTTTGGTATCTGAGCATTTATACAAGTATGTGAGCACAGTATCAGAATCGGGACATCCCGAGAATATATTTATAAAGTCTTTGCCTCGCATGCACTGTGATTATGAACCTAATGATCTTGAGCCATTAAAGATGATACTGTGAATTCCGGCAGTTGTACAGTTTGTTCTTTCTTTTATTGCTCTTCATCGGGTACATCTATGAAAACTGAACTGTGGACGACGGGGTGCCAGTGTTGAATTGCACAGAGGTCAGAAATACCTGCAAATACTCTTCAATCTGCTGATGTTTGTGTTTGGCAGAAACGAGCTCTGACTCAGAGAACGCTTCCCGCAGAGACTGCTGGGACATCAGAGACTCCAGACCCAACAGGGCGCATGCACGGCAATACAGAGCGATGAAACGAGGGCTGTATGACTCAAAATGAACTACAGAAGAAGAGAGAGATGGGTTATGAGTGCACAGGTCTTTGCAAACTGAAAGGTGATACTTGTGGTACGTATATGTCTGCGTCCGCTCACCTAACTCAAAGAGTTGCAGCGGCAGAGTGAAGAATCCCGAGCGCGGCGAACACAGATGATTCTGACCGGGGGGTGAACACACCTCCTCACATGGAGGAAGGAGCAACAGAAAGGACACGCCCTCACCCAACTCCACCACCTCTTTTACATAAACACGGAAATCTTGTGCCTAATATATGAAGAAAAGAGAGAATTAAGATTCTTCAAAGCAGGGTCCACATTAGGTCTTTAGATCAGAGACAATCTCATTGCACGTGCTACCCTTATCAATTTGAAGGTAAAGTATACCTACATCAGGCATGCACTAAAAAAGCATGATCATTATGGGAAATGCGCTATATTCAAAAAGGTGAACCTTCAGTAAATCTACGCCTGCATGCGATTGCACAGACCTGGTTGTTAGGAATGTTGGCGTAGCCGAGCAAATCTTTGGCAGCTGTTAGCAAGTCCACCAGGAGGCGATGTGGAGCGCTTTGGGCATTGGCACACACCTGCACGCTGTCCTCGAGCGAGGTTAATGATTGAAGCCACTGCCATTCCTCCCTACAAACAAAAACACACAATTACTAAACATGAATAGATGCAGACATGTGTGTAAAACACACCCACACGCTCTGTCATACCTGGAGATGTGGCCGTTGTCTCGTATTTTGGTGTGACACAGCACATTTGGATGTTTATGTGACACGAGCACTCTGATCTGGTCTACGGAGGTGTAGAGCTTCAGGTAACCCAGATACAGACCGGCGGACAAACACTTCCTGCTGCGTCGGTGATATGACAGTTTCTCCTGCATGGACACGCATACAAAGATGCATTGGAGGAAACTCATGAAACATGGGTCATATAGATAACCTCAAATATAAAATACAAAAAAATAAGAAATTGTGCCTAAAATTACATTTAAAACTGTGTCTAATGGCATTATCCACATGTTGAAAACGCATTACTTTCACTATGTTTACATCTCTCATCCACACTATAACTGTGTTTTCCTTCCCCCGAAAAGTTTCAAAATTAGCGTTCGGATTATCTTCTTATTAATAGTATTGTTGTAAATGAGCAATATAATGCAATGCATAAAAAAAAAAAATCTTATGGAGTATTTTCACCTTATTTTCTGGTAAAAATGTCTAATCTAAACATCTATAAAACAAGAGGGAAAAATAGTTACGAAGCAAAACGACATAAGGAGATTTAGTGGGGTATATGTTTAAAATGAGGAACAATATTTGCCAATGGAGTTCGAAAATGTAACTTGTTTTCCTTTTGAATCACGTTTATTTTTTCGTAGCCCATTTGTTAACATTGAAATAACAATCTGGCGGCTGAGGCTCAGGTGGTAGAGCGGGTCGGCCACTAATCGCAGGGTTGGCGGTTTGATTCCCGGCCTACACGCCTCCACATGCCGAAGTGTCCTTGGGCATGACACTGAACCCCAAGTTGCTCCCAATGGCAGGCTAGTGTCTTGCATGGCAGCTCTGCCATCATTAGTGTGTGTGTGTGTGTGTGTGTGTGTGTGGGGCTTGTTTATGTGGTTTATGAGAACATTTTTTTAGGTTACAAATTAGTAATTACAAGGGTATTATGCTATAAATGTGGTTTATGAGGACATTTCTATTGTCCCCATAATTCAAATTGCTTAAAAATCATACTAAACAATGTTTTACTGAAAATGTAAAAATGCAGAAAGTTTTTTGTGAGGGTTAGGTTTAGGGGTAGGGTTAGGGTTAGGGTATAGAATCTATAGTTTGTACAGAATAAAAATCATTATGTCTATGGAGAGTCCTCATGATGATAGCTGCACCAACATGTGTGTGTGTGTGTGTGTGTGTGTGTGTGTGTGTGTGTGTGTGTGTGTGAATGGGTGAATCAGTCACAGTGTAAAGCGCTTTGGTAACCTCTAGGGATAAAAAAGGTGCTATATAAGTGCAGATCATTTATTAGCATTTATTAATCTTTGTTAATGGTAATTTCAACAAGCACTAACAAATTTTTAAAATCAAAAGTTACAAGTTAAGAAGTTAATGCACTATGAACTAACATGAACTAATAATGAACAACAGACCCTTTTCACACTCCGGGTTTTGGATCGCGGAAGTAAACGTTTGCATGGTAAACTTTGACAGCGGTGGATGGGAGATCACAGCAAATATAATTTTCAACTACCCATTTGCTCCAAGACGAAAAGAAAAATCTACTATTACGTTTGAGTGACTCCAGAAGCGTTTATTGATTTAGTGTGAAGCAGTTCAATTGAAAGGAGGAGACGAGAACCGGCCTGACAATATAAATAATAGTTTAATAAAGAACTAAATCAAAAGACACAAACACACACATATATGACGCACCATCCGCAGTCGGCCTTTATCCCTCTCAGAGGCTTGATTAGCCTGATAAGTGATCGGGTGTGTAAAATCACGACCCGGCACCGCCCTCCGCCCTGTCACATTTATTTATCCCCTTTTTTCTCCCAGTTTGGCTTCTGAGACGTCAATCCGCGCATCTGATCACGTGACTCGTTGTGCATGACACCGCGGAGACTCACAGCATGTGGAGGCTCATGCTACTCTCCACGATCCACACACAACTCACCACACGCCCCATTGAGAACGAGAACCACTAATCACCACCACGAGGAGGTTACCCCATGTGACTCTACTCTCCCTAGCAACCGGGCCATTTTGGTTGCTTAGGAGACCTGGCTGGAGTCACTCAGCACGCCCTGGATTCAAACTCACGACACCTGGGGTGATAGTCAGCATCAATACTCGCTGAGATACCCATGCCACGACTTTCCAGAAGAGATAAAAATAGAGAGCGGTGGATTAAGTCAGTAAAATGGCAGAAGATACCAATGGCAAATTTACTGTCACTCTCTCAGCAGCTGTAATAGAAACCCCCTCACAGCTGTTGGGATTCGTAATGCAATATTTTGTACACCTCTACGGTCCCTGTATTGAGAGAACTCAGGGGTAAAAGTGTGCAAGATGTAGTGCATGATGGGTATTGTAGTTCAATACAGTGTGAGGCCAGAGACTATTTAGCAGAGAGAGACGAGCCACTTATATTTAAATGAACGGGAGAAATTGAAATGCCCAACCAAGAAGCTTTAGCACCCAACAGTCAATGGATATAGAAAGGAAGACCTACCTTGCAGGTAAAAGAGCCAATCACATTTTAGATACAGACATCGCCTGTCAATCAACTCGCATGCGCATTTTGTGTTTTAACATTCGGTTGAGTGAAACGCGATTGATTCATGTGTTAATACACACCGTATTAAAAAGTCAGTAAATGCGTTTAGGCAGATTGATTATAAGACTAGTCTTCCACTGGACAGGACATCATACACAGGGTGAAATGCTCTCTCGATTCACTGACTTATGCAGCCGAAATGCTCTGTGTTACAGCTCCCCGTAACTGGGAGAATGGGATGAGAAAAGCTGACTCTGGATCAGTGGCACCGAGCAATGTTCAACATCGATTGTGTGTGCAGAGAAAATGTCTTCGGGTACGTTTACACAACAACGATGTACTAAAAACGGATTGCATTTTTAAAAGGTTTCATGTACAGATGACAACGTTGTCAAAACGATCTCCGTTAACACAGATCCACGAAAGCGACTAAAAACGCTGTATTATGCATGCCAGGCCAGTAGTTGGCGATGTCACTTTGTAAAGACACACTACGCGCCTGCGCACATAAGCTCTCTTCCACAGAGCGATGAATACAAACAATGAAGATGCCGAAAGCGTCAAGCAATTTTGTCTGGATGGACGATGAGGTTGCTTTATTACCGCAAGTGACCCTGGACTATAAAGCACGCCACCTTTTTAAGGACTCCAACTGGTGTTGATCTGTTCGCACTGGAGGTAAGGACGAATTCTTGAAGTTCAAGCCTACAGACTGAACACATAACGTCATCGTTTTCGCAAATCCGCGTTTTTGTATGTTTACACGGAGACGATAACGGCACCCGTTTTCAGAAGTTTGCGTTTTCAGGCCCCAAAACGCAGTTGTCGTGTAAACGAACAGCCAAAACGCATAAAACGTTTTTAGTTGAAAACGTTGTCGTGTAAACGGCCCCTTTGTTTCTAAAAAATACTCTACATTTTTGTTTTATAATAAACAAGTAGTTCAATTTATGAAACTGTTGTTTTGACATTTTGGCAGCATTAAAAACCATTTCAGTTGCATCAACACGCGCCTTTGAAGTCGTGGCGTCTGTACGAACCACGGATCAACAAAACAAGCGTGCACTGAAATGACTTAAGTGAAAAATATTTATTTATTCATCAGACTCATTCCTTGAACATGCTAGGCCGGCAATCCCCACTGAATTTTATCCTGACTTTTAAAAAACATCTTAAGTTGACTGGCATTGTCGATGGGCACCACACATGATGGCACATATGATGCAGGTTCAAGGGTTGGACTTTACTGCTTCAGCAGCTAGCAGCTAGCATGACCTGTAATGTCTCTTGCATGCAATGCATGGATTATATGTATGGAATGCATAACAGAAGAGAAACTGGCTGTGAGAAATAGTAATGCAAAAGTAACGTAACGCTTTACTTTCCATAAAAATGCACTTTTTAATCAAGTTATTTTTAAAAGGAGTAATGCAATATTCTAACGAGTTACCCAACGCTGCACAGAGGCATGAAGAACTTTCTGCAATAGCCTGAAATTGACCCACGTTTATCATCTCTAAACTATGTGACTGTGAGACTAACTCTGGAGCCATGTGGTTGTTCAGCAGTGGAACTGCTTTACCACACACACACACACACACACACACACACACACACACACACACACACACACACACACACACACGCAGCTTTACCACAGGAAAATGTGAGCAGCTCAGACAAAACATGATTTTCACACTGGGTCTGATGTTTTACAGGCGAGAGCTGCTTTCAGACACACAATCAGTGGTGGATGAAGTGTTTACAACATTCAGACTAAATCATCAACTGAACAATGCTACTGTTATACACCCACAGTCCACACAGACACAGGGAAAAGAAGGAGATAGAAAGTGAGAGAAAACAGATGTGAAGGTGTTTACAGTTTAAGCTACCGACGGCCCACTAACTGTTTGGCTTATACTGATTTTAAGCCGTTAACCTGTTGAGTTAAAGCAGGATTTCTCAAACGGGAGTTCGCTATAAATCTTGACGTCAGCATTCTCTTTGGCAATCATGATTTTAAGCTCGATTACACTTCCTAGCACCATCTAGCGCTCAAGAATCAAGCACTAGGAAGTGTAATCGAGCTTGAAATCATGATTTTTCCTAGGGACTGCAATGACAAGATGTATAGTGAAAAAGGAGTTACATTTTGGTGTTCTCATCCTTCAGAAAACATGGATTAAACCACTTTTATTCTGCCTTTTTGTGCTTTTTGGGGCTTCAATATTTCGGCCACCATTCACTTGCATTGTATGGACCTGCAGAGCTGAGATACTCTTCTAAAAATCTTAATTTGTGTTCTGCAGAAGAAAGAAAGTCATGCACATCTGGGATTTTTGGGTGTACTGTTCCTTTAAGAAACACATTTGCTGCTGTCAGACCCAAAGTTGTGGTCAATGTTGCCTGTGACTCTCAAGTTTCACCGTTTAATAACTGAATGCGCTCACGTGCAGTGTGGTGAGCAGGGTCTCCAGTGCGGTGGGCTCTTCTGATGAAGATGAGGAAGACCTGCGTTGCAGCTGGAATTTACTGACTGGAATCCAGCGAACGCCTTCCAGCTGCGCACACGAGCTCATGTCCCTCATCAGCACCAACACTGCATTACCGTGCTTATCTTTAATCGGCTCAAAATACACCTGACCCAGATCCACCGTGCCGAGAAGTGCCTTCAAAGCAAAATAAATACAATTTAAGATTTAATAGTGCTTAAGTAGCATTTTTATTTTGGTGCAGTATGTGTTGTACCAGTTTAGTATTTCCTCACCTGTAGTTGTGCAGCAGCTTGAAGCAGTTTGAGTCGCGTCTGAAGCGTGCAGGAACTGGAGGCGTGTGCGGGACTGATGCACTGCTGCATCCAGCTGAGCTCCTCCCACAGATGTGACACCTGCCGACACAAGTTATCACGGAGGCAATGTTCAATGCGGAAAGATTGTTAGTGTCTAAAAAGTCTCAGATTAATGTACGTAGGTACTAAAGCATAGATTGTTTAGTTTGCTACAAACACAATGGACACAATTATACATTTTTGCTACAAAGTATAACTCAATAAGCGATGTGAATGCTTTAATTAGGGCTGTTAATTTACAGCGTTGATCCAGTGTGATTGATTATATCAAAAATTTATACAATCAATAATTTCCCCGGACTGTAATAAGGTATATTCCTAATTTCCTGCCATCGGAACAATTCAAGCTTGAAGTACCACCTGTTTTCAGCAGGGGGCAGTAAGCGAAACACCAGCTGTATAGACAACAAACCGCACTCCGGTTCAGGGCTTTATAAATGCACAAAATCCCAGTGCGACGTTCTCGGGCTGGCGTGCACGAAAGCACATTCAGCGGGAGATGCAAGTATGCAAGTTTTACAAGTATTTGCACAATTTCATTTAATGCAACAGATTGAATGTGTTAGTGGATGAGTTTCCAAGCGAAGCCATACAATTGAAAAACAAAGGAAAACTGGAGGTGTATACAATAATAGATGGTCCAACATCGGGCACAACATCACTTATCTGCATCACGGGCACGCTTGAACGTTACAGAACGTTGCATCTCTTAATTCATCCCTTTTAAGGCACAACAGCAAATAATATTAAACTCACTAGTTGTTGTGCATCCTGTAACTTTATATGATTTCCGTCCTCTGACTTCTTTACATCTGCTGTCTTCAGTAAACCTTGGTCATACAAATGCTCCCAAAAAGACGATTAAAGTGCAACTACAAGCATCAACCGATGAGGGAGATTTTGCACAAATAAGCTGACACACCTGCATGCTCTCTCTCTCTCTCTCTCTCTCTCTCACAAATACACACACACACTGTTGCAATTCGACAACGCTCTGTTAATGCCGGATCATCTAAAACCACTCTGGAACACAAAAATCCCAAATCAAAACTTTTCTGAAACAGGATCCAGCTCAAATTAAGCACTGACTGTGGCTATCCACCTTATTACAGCAATCGTGAAGCTGCGTTCGTTATTCGCATCAGAGCGTCAACCGTCGTTTTGAACTCCGCATGAAAAGCGCTTGCAGGCAGAAATGTCTCATTCTGTGTTTTGGTGATCGTTTCGATTTGGTGTGCTTCTGAGGTATTTAAAATGTGCGTTACATGTAGAATGAAAAATACTTGATTTATGTCACAAGTCCCATCTGGGCTTGTTTTGTACATCAAATAGTGTTAAGAGCTCCTTTCTCCATCATCTGATCACTGACACAGAAGCGCTGTTGTGTGTGTGTGTGTGTGTGTGTGTGTGTGTGTGTGTGTGTGTGTGTGTGTGTGTGTGTGTGTGTGCGCCTAAGTGTAATGACTCAGAGTGGACACATCGCAAAGTTTACGCCCATCCAACACGTTTTATGATGTTTATGCTGTAATATACTGTAAATGCGTTAATCATGGTTAAGAGAAATTAATGTGTTAAACTTTTTAAATTAATCGAATTTGTAATGCGCCAATTCTGACAGCTCTTAAAATTATAATTTCATTATATTATATGTTGAGTTATTGTCATTTGGGGGCCTTTCTCAGCAAGTATTTTTGCATATGATTAATTGCGATTAATTCGATGAATTAATCAGAATATCATACAACTTTTAATCAATTGACAGCCCTAGTTTTAATATAATGCAGCATGAAATCCCCCCAAAAGCGACTGCTGTATATTTTGCCTTACTCTATTCTAATTGGTCAATCGCAGCACGTTACATTTACATTTACATTTATGCATTTGGCAGACGGTTTTATCCAAAGTGACTTACAGTGCAATTATTACAGGGACAATCCCCCCGGAGCAACCTGGTGTTAAGTGTCTTACTCAAGGACACAATGGTGGTGGCTGTGGGGTTCAAACCAGCAACCTTCTGATTACCAGTTATGTGCTTTAGTCCACTACACCACCACCACTCCAGATCCACAATTCTAAACAATGACCGCACATAAGTCCCATTTACAGTTGTGGGGAGTCTTTTGTAGTGAATGAAATATGTAAATTTAATCTACATTTGATCACTTTTATTTATACCTTTTTATTGAATTATATACTGTGTGATATGCCACTTTGTTTATGATTTCAACGTCAACCCACCCAATAGTTTTACTCCAAAACAAAGTTCTTCCTGACAGTGATTTACGCTTAATGAATTATTAAAAAAAGTATTTTGCAAATCACAAAACACGACCAAGGAATCCACCAATACACTCGGTTTACCTTTGTAAACCAGAGGAAATCCTGTGCATGACAGCTGTAAGAATCGTCCACCTCCACGACAGGCAACTGGTCCTCTGGGGTGAGCAAAATATTCTCATCTTTGTAGAAAACACAGGCCAGATACAGACCTCTGCCGAGAGAGAGAGAGAGAGAGAGAGAGAGAGAGAGAGAGAGAGAGAGAGAGAGAGAGAGAGAGAGAGAGAGCGAGAGAGAGAGAGAGAGAGAGAGAGAGCGAGAGAGAGAGACAGAGAGAGAGAGAGAAAGAGAGCGAGAGAGAGAAAGAGAGAGAGCGAGAGAGAGAGAGAGAGAGAGAGACAGAGAGAGAGAGACAGAGAGAGCGAGAGAGAGAGCGCGAGTCAGACAATGCAAGACATGGCATTCTGAGGCCGTTAAATATTGAAATGTTTCTCGTACCTTTTCAGATTTTTGACAAATTTGCAAGTTGGCTGGAAGAGATGCCTGAGACTTTTAGACACAGAGTGTTTCCTGTTTGACGGGGCTTTGCACTGTTCTAAACACACAAACAGAGATATACACACACGCGCACACACACACACAGAATTCAGTTACTTTGAAAATGGTCAAACAAATACTTCATGGTTTCCCTTCTCTTCCAAACATGTGCTGTGGTGGTAATATGGTTCAGATGGCCTCAGAAGGTAATATTGATATATGTCATGGCAATAAACGACTGGGTGAATATTACAATAACTAAGAATAACTAAGTCATTTTACACCCCAAAATAAAATAAAGACAGAAAGAAAGAAAACAAGCCTATTTATTTTTTTTAAAGAAAATGAAGCACATTTTTTGTACCATTAAGATTTTTTGACACACTGACATTATTTTCATGACAATTAAACACATTTGTTTCTGCTGTAATGTAAATAAACACCCTTATTATTCATTTAAACTTTATATTATTCAAAATCAACTTTACAGTGTAGAACAGGATGATTTTCAGGGGTTAAATGTGCATAATTGTCATGAAAATCATGTCAAAATGCAAACAATCAGTCCTAAAGATAGGTTTCTAGGTGTGTGTGTGTGTGTGTGTGTGTGTGTGTGTGTGTGTGTGTGTGTGTGTGTGTGTGTGTGTGTGTGTGTGTGTGTGTGTGTGTGTGTGTGTGTGGCAGGTTCTTAGTCCTTACAGTCAAGGCTAATTTATCCCCCTTAACTCACAGTAAAGTAAACCTTCAGCCCTGACGCCCTAAAAACAACAAACAAGACCCCCGGAGTCGACCCCACGAGACACACACACACACACACGATCCAAACCTCTGGAATATTAACTCAGCAGTTGTTAAAAAGCGTTTAAATGTTTGTGTTGGTGTTTTCAGTGGCACAGTGAATGTGGGGAGTTTTCATTCAGGTCCTGGGTGAGTAAGTGGGTTTTTACCGTGGCATGTGCAGTGACGATGTGCCCCTTTAATTTGCCCCAGGAGAAGCTGTAACGACTCATTCACACCCTGCTGGCGAGGGGACAGCCTGTCCACATCCCTCCAGCCTGAAGAGAGAGAGAGAGAAAATCAACAGATGCTTCCAGAATGAGTCTCTCTGTGAACGTACCTGTTATCATAATAAAACACTTTTATTGCTTTTCAGGCTCACATGAAATCACAATAAAATATAGATTTTATATAAAAACACAATACACAACATTTACATTCTACAATTTTGGCTACATTTGAATTGTTTCATGAATTGTTTTCATTTTGTTAGTGCATCAATTATTGTGTTGCAAATGTGTCTTTATGTAATACATGTGGTCATATGAACAGTCAGTGACTGATTTAAGTTTCACAAACTTTTAAGTACACAAAACAATTCTTGCTTCATTTTAAGTCAGGCATGACTGATAATAATGTCTTTGCGTGCGGTTCAGTGAGTCAGATGTTTATTCAGTAACCGTTTTTGACTGATTCATTGAGCTCACTTAGTGAATGATTCATCAGACTGATTCAAACAGATAACGTGGAAGTTATTTGGAGTGATTCATTTCATAAGAGTCATTTAGAATAATTCAGTCAATGAACAGGTTCAAAAATATCATAAAATCATATAATTAACTTGGAATGGATACAGTCACAGCGCCGATTCATAAGAGTCATTTGGAAGGATTAAATCAAAGAACCGGTTCATAAAAGTCATTTACATTTTACATTTACATTTATGCATTTGGCAGACGCTTTTATCCAAAGTGACTTACAGTGCACTTATTACAGGGACAATCCCCCCGGAGCAACCTGGAGTTAAGTGCCTTGCTCAAGGACACAATGGTGGTGACTGTGGGGATCGAACCAGCAACCTTCTGCTTAACAGTTCAGTGCTTTAGCCCACTACACCACCACCACTCCTATTTGAAATGATTCAGTCACAGAACCGGTTCATAAGAGTCATTTGGAATGATTCAGTCAAAGAACCGGTTCATAAAAGTATCTTGGAATGATTCAGTCTCAGAACTGATTCATAAAAGTATCTTGGAATGATTCAGTCTCAGAACTGATTCATAAAAGTAATTTGAAATGATTCAGTCAAAGAACCTGTTCAAAAGAGTCATTTGGAATGATTAAATCAAAGAACCTGTTTATACGAGTCATTTGAAATGATTCAGTCAAAGACCCGGTTCATAAAAGTCATTTGGAACGATTCAGTCAAAAACCAGTTTCATAAAATTAACTTGGAATGATTCAGTCAAAGACCCGGTTCATAAAAGTATCTTGGAATGATTCAGTCAAAAACCTGTTCATAAGAGTCATTTGGAAGGATTAAATCAAAGAACCAGTTCATAAGAGTCATTTGGAATGATTCAGTCACAGAACCGGTTCATAAGAGTCATTAGGAATGATTCAGTCACAGAACTGGTTCATAAAGGTCATTTGTCTGTGATTCTTGTGAACTATGTTTTGGATTGCAGCTGGCCAACGAACACAATGCAATAGATTCGATTCACAGCACAATCATATTCAATTCAAACTACAAGCTTTCAACTCATATGTAGTATTTATTTTGCTGTGGTGCTGGAAATGTATGATATTCCGGTCTCCAGACATAGCTCGGGATCCTCCTTCAATGTAAGTCTATGGGATATTTCCGCCGTTTTATCATCCACCAGACAGTCTGATCTCTTGGAAAAGTGATATCAAACCTCTCCTCTATAAGTGGCATGACGGAATGAATTACATGCTAATATTGAATACTTACGGTTAACCCTAATTAAGTATGAACAACAGTAATAGTGATGAACTAGTAAACATGACATATGATTGTGTAACATATGAGCGTGTTGCTCGAGTTGAGAAAGCGTTACACACACATTCGTAAACTGGATGATGTTGTGATGGTTGCAGGCTGATTCCTGAGGAAGCAGGGAAAACACGGACGCTCTATTCCCGGAACGCTGAACACAGACCCTCTCTTCAGCCCGGCTAACCTCAGTGTGTGTGTGTGTGTGTGTGTATGAAAGCGTGTGTGTGAGAAAAACACAAGACACAAACATGTAAACAAGATAAATTGTTTGAAATAATTTCTACGCATCCCTGAAAAGTGATGTGTATTAAGCACAAGGGTAAATTGTAGAGGGAGACAACAAGTGTGTGTGTGTGTGTGTGTGTGTGTGTGTGTGTGTGTGTGTGTGTGTGTAAGAGTCGTTCTGTCTGCGACTTTACGGTCTCTCACAGACATGCAAATATTTCCAGAGGGAGTCAAAATGGAAAACACAAACACACACATTTAAATGAGCATGCTCGAAACACACACACACACACACACACACACACACACACACACACACACACACACACACACACTCAGAGTAAAAGTCCCGTCAAATCCATAAGAGAAAATGAGAGCTTGTCCTCATACATAAAAAAAGGACACAAATATTACACAAAACTAAAGCCAAATATAAACACACACACACACACACACACACACACACACACACACACACACACACACACACACACACACACACACACACACACACACACACACACAATCACATTACTAATACAAACACATTATACATCATTCAATATCTTCAGCTGACCTCAGCAGCAGTTTGTTCTTTAATTGTGGATAAAACTGTTTGTTTGTTTGTTTGTGTGTACTCACTCGAGGGTGTGGAACATGCAGGTTCAGATGTTTGAGGTGAACTCCAACCCTTCATGTTATATGCTGATACCTGGACATAATAACAAGAGCCCTGTAACATATAAACACACACAGAGACATCAATTATTGTGTCCACAGAAGATAGAAAGTCATACATTTAAAACAAAATGAGGGTGAGTTCATGAATGGTGCACTTTCCCTTTAAGTGGTAAATCAGTAAGGTGTTTATATATATATATATATATATATATGGTGTATTGAGTTTAACAGGGTTGTTTCTAGCTATAAGCAGTCTAAAGGGGCTTTTCCACTGCACGGTATGACTCGACTCGCTTTTTGGGGGTTTTCCAATGTGGATCGCACCTGGTACCTGATCGAGGTCCCAAGTGAGCCAAGCCGATACTAAATGTGGCGTCAAAATCCTGCAGATCACTGATTGGTCAGAGAGAATCGTCACTACCAGAGTAACTGGATTAGCGACACGGGACATCAACCCGCTAGTTTTAATATATATATATAATATATTACATTTTTTATTTAATATATCGACTCGACTTTACTTTTCCACTGCCGCCTCAACATGGTAGGGATTATAGGCTGATCGTCATAGTTGCGCCGCCTCTACTGCCGTGACATCATCTTAAACGTTACTCAAAACAATAAACAATAACACGAGCGCTAGCTGTTAGCTGCTAGCTCATTGTGCTGCATAAAGCAGATGTTGATGGTGATTTTACACAAGTGTAACAGTTAAATTGGTCTGATTGTTTTAGATGCTTCCAGTAGCTGCTCAGCTAAATAAAGTGACGCTTACAAGCGGAGTAACAAAATGTACCATCCTCCATCGTGGACCCCAACAACACCCTCCGTCCCATTGCTCGCCGGTCTCGATAGCGTCCATTTGGTTGAACCACTTCCACTTTTCCTTGATGGCTCTGTGGTCACTTTTAAATTTTATTTACTGTTCCCTTCACTGTTGGGAGGTCCGGTGGAGCCGTGTGAGGGAAACAGCGGAGACACGTCCTGAAAGACTTTCGCTAATGAGAGGAACGTCTGCGCCTCGTTTATTGACCACGGCGTGGTTTTGCGCACAGCCGTTTCTTTTCACAATTCGAAAGTCACATGAACAAACTTTAAAACTAGCGGGTTGATGTCCCGTGTCGCTAATCCAGTGACGCTGGTAGTGACGATTCTCTCTGACCAATCATTGATCTGCAGGATTTGACATCACATTTAGTATCGGCTCGACTCACTTGGGACCTCGACCGAGGAGGTACTAAAAAAAAGTATCAGGTACCAGGAACTATCCACAGCGGAAAACCCCCAAAAATCGAGCAGAGACGAGTCCAGTCGTACCGTGCAGTGGAAAAGCCCCATTAGAGAGCAAATTGGGGAGAAAAATAAAAACAAAAAAGCATTTGAAAAAAAGTCCCAAAAATACATTAGGAATTCATGGTAAAAAGGTCTAAAGTGAAAAATGTACTCCTGGGACAAGAACATTCCCAGAAGAAACCTGTATATTCATTCTAATAGTATACATTGGTGTGTATATAATAGTATTGTAGCATTGTGTGTGTAGCATGTTTTCCTCTACATACACAAATCTTTATACTAACCGCTGTAAGACCGATTATGTCATACTGAAGTTGAGTCACGTCTTCAATGGTCGTCTCACCCAGTAATGGGCTGAATGAAGGAACGCTGCTCCAAGCCACTGAGATACAAACAACAATAGTCATTTAGCATGTGCTTTTACAGTACACTTACTATAGGAACAAACCCATAGGAGGAGCCAAAAGTTAAGTGTCTTATCTTATGTGTGTTCCTTGTGAAATTCGAACCTACAACCTTGCGCTTACCAGCTCAGATGCACTAGCCTAAATAAAGTAATAAATAGTTTTGGGTAAGTTCCTTAAAAATACTTATTCACTACAAATTATTTTTCTAAAATTGTAATCAGATTACTTCCCTAATTACTTCATTGAAAAAGTAATCACATTACTAATGACTTTCCTTTTAAGTAACTTTCTAAAACACTTTTCCTCTCAACAAATTCAAAATAATGTCTATATTTATTTCTTGTTCGTTGTTACACACAAGTCATACGCAGCACCTCACAGGGCCTTAATTCATGTACTGTACATTAATAATATATAACCCTAAAATAAGCATAACCCTATAATGTAATTCAAATGTATTAAAAGTCAGTAACTGTAATCTGATTCCAAGAATTCTTTGGGAAACCCGTTTAGAAACCAATCTTTCCATTTGGTGTTGCTAGTGATGCCATAAATGGCACGCTTCCCCTTTAAATTGCTCACTAAAACACTACTGACTGTCACTCACCACGGTATTTGGTAATAACAGCAGAATTGTGACAAAGTGGCTCTTGGAAGTGGACTCTGAGACTGGTGTTACTGCTGACGGAGAGATGGACTGCGCTGGGCGGCTCGGGAGGACCTGAAATCAGAACACACATTTAAAACAATAGTTCGCCGGGGGCCTGGGTATCTCAGCGAGTATTGAGGCTGACTATCACCCCTGGAGTCACGAGTTTGAATCCAGGGCGTGCTGAGTGACTCCAGCCAGATCTCCTAAGCAACCAAATTGGCCCGGTTGCTAGGGAGGGTAGAGTCACATGGGGGTAACCTCCTCGTGGTGGTGATTAGTGGTTCTCTCAATGGGGCGTGTGGTGAGTTGTGTGCGGATCGTGGTGAGTAGCATGAGCCTCCACATGCTGTGAGTCTCCGCGGTGTCATGCACAATGAGTCACGTGATAAGATGCACGGATTGACGGTCTCAGACGCGGAGACAACTGAGACTTGTCCTCCGCCACCCGGATTGAGGCGAGTAACCGCGCCACTACATGGACATAGCAAGTAGTGGGAATTGGGCATTCCAACATTGGGGAAACAAGGGGATAAAAAAATAAATAATAAATTATCATTCTGTCATAGTGTGTAACTCACTGGCGTGTGTATAACCCGTCTGCATGCGCTTGTAGAGGCGGAGCTTCCATTCCCATGCCTTCAGCTGTCTCTCTCTATTTGACTCCTCCCTCTCCATTGGCTCCTCCCCCGTCACCTGGGCAGCCAGCTCAGCTATGCGATGCTCCGCCTCTTGCACCAGCGAGACCAGGTGAGCAGCTCTGCCTTCAAGACTTAAAACTACAGAGCACATAAACGATATTTAACTGTCAAATCATGCAAAATTTTCGATACTATTTTTATATCAGTCTTATTGAAATCTGCCACTGATGCATGTTGAAGCATGCAATGATCACATGAACACATTTATAGTTCACAAGCATAACCAAGGTCTTTTCCCCCTTGACACGTCTTGCATTTGAGTGTGAGAGATTTTTTTATACCCTCATGTGTGTTTGATGTCTGTGATGTGAAGTGTGTTTCTATAAAGTACATTAAGAGATGTTATTAAAACTGTTAATGATCTAAATTAACACATATGTGTGTGTGTGTGTGTGTGTAAGACTTAATCAAAGCCAGACAGCTCCGTTTGGATCTCACGCTCTTCCACCACTACTGCATTGTAATGGTATAACTTTTGTAGAACAGTCTAGAACTAGATTTTCATAATGATTTTTGGAGGTGCAGTTCAGAATTTGATTGTAGGTGTTTCATATGACTAATGATGCAATGCAACAATACAGTGTGTACACTTATAACCATGCATGTACGTTGTATTTTGGCTTCGCTATACGCAACGCATCATTTAATTTAATTTAAACGGACTGATCTCATCTTAGGATACACTGCGCTGTCAGTAAAGGGTTAAACTTTCGACGTACAGAGTCATGTAAGCAAACAACATGGCGCTGATCACAGCGGAGTTAGTCTTGGGGAGAAACGGCAACAAAACGGCATCTGGTAAGAAACCTGATTAAATTTTTACACTGAAACCTGTTTGAGTCAAAAGATTAGAGTCTCTAGTTTCATCCGATATCCTGTTTTAAAGATTCGAGTGCTTTATTGCGAAACACCACGCTGCTAAACACAATGCACACTAATGTGCACAACAGCACAAGGTTTACATTAGAAATGCTATATTGTGCATTTTCACATTGAGAAAAAAAAAATAGCTTTTTATTGTTTATTAGGTGTTACAAGTTACAAATTAAAAAGGAAATGGAAAATGCACACAGCAGTCACACTCGGGTCTCAGGAGGATAAACATGGTTTAAATTCAGCACGTCAAATATAATATTTACAATTAATCGGACAATTAATTGGTGCATGGAGATTCCCAAACAGCCTACTGTTAGGATAACGAGCTACACTAATAGGATAACTTATGTAACTTTTATTATTATAAATTGGAATAATTAATTGAACATTGGAGACATTTATCATATTGCTGTTCCATCTGCTTGATAAAAGCAATCAGCCCTTATTGCTTATTGTACTGTATAGCATGTGGCGTGCATCTGTGCATTTAACACATGCTTTATGAAATCACAAAGGGGCTCGTGCTCATTTGTTTGATCAGAGGGAGAGCGTGCACTCACAGTGGGGGCTTTCTTTGGCACCGGCCCGCAGCAGAAGTTTGGCCATGGGGACGTTGTTGGTCATGATGGCGATGTCGAGGGGCAGCAGACCTTCACTGTTGGGTGTGTTTAAATCCAACTCCTCCAAACTGAAGGTGTTCAACAGAGACTCCACCACATCGAGCTCCTGATGCTCAACGGCTCCAAACAGAGCCTCATTACCCTGAAACTGTAAATGCATCCCACACATGTAGAATTATACATGCAAACACGTGCAGGCGCAGTAAACAAACATTGGAAATACAGATATGCACTCAAGGTCAACGTTCTGTCCTCAGATTCCTCTTGTTATCTTATCTGTAGAGGGTTCTTGAGTTAGCTTTTGTGATTCTTTGGATTTAAGACATCATGAAAAGGGGGGAGGTACAATCTCATTATAGAGAGGACAAAATATACTGGACAAAAATGTGTCTGCGCTTCTGCGGATAAGATCAATAATTTTGGTGAGTTTTTGATGCTTCATTACAGGATTTTCAGATTTGTGAGCTGGTTTCTAAGTATCTTTACGTTGAAGTGTTTTGTGCTATGTTGCAGGCTGATCTCACCACAGTGGTTTTGTGCGCTTGATCCTTGTCCGACTGGCCCATGAGCGGCATATCATCCGGAAGCAGGTTCACCGCGCGGAACTTTCCGGACAGGTTTCTGTAGAGGCGTCGCGCCGCGCTTGGAGGAGACGAACTTGACGCGCTAGAATACTTGCATGGGATCAGAGGATGAGGCTCGGGGATCTGTTGAGTCATTTTGGATTTGGCCCTGAAAGAGAAACGACACCGAATGCAAAGTAAAGAAGAGAGATGATGCCTAGACGATGTTATGTCATTAAAGAAAACCCTTGCTTAAAAATAGTGTGGTGGTATAATGGTACATCTGATGGTATCTGATGGTAGTACGTTGACTGGTACTTGGTTCATATTAGATTGACAATATAAATAATAGTTTAATGAAGAACTGAACCAAAAAGACAAACACACACACAGGTGTCGGACATCTGTCCGTAAACTCTCTCTATGTCCAACTGCAGCTTCCAGTCTGCCTTTATCCCTTGATTAGCCTGATTAGGGGCCGGGTGTGCGGAATCACGACCCGGCCCCGCCCTCCTCCCTACCACATTCCTCCCACGTTCTCTCAGGCCGGGGAGCCCCCAGCATGACGTACACCCCCCTCTTTCCCTAGGGAGGGGCGTGCCTTCCGCACCGTCTGCCGGCAGGTCATCCCTGTCTACCTGGATGAGGGAGGGGACAAGGGGAGGGAAACAAAAAAAAGGTGTGGCACCTACATGCCGTCAAAGGGATCGTGCCAAATTAACAAAACGTTTTAAAAAGACGGAGCGGCTCGCTGCAGTGGAAGAGAGAGACACTCGATGACTCTCTGATACGCCGTAGCTTGGTCCTCGGCCACTCCGCCACCCTCTAATGGATGACACCTGTGCCTCCCCAGATGGATCGGAGGCAGACCTCCGGCCCCTGGCAAACGGAATGCCCCGCCGCCTTTTTGGTGGACGTAGGGGTCTCCCCCGCCCCTGGCAACGGTAACCGCTCCAGGTGGTTGGTTGGGAACCCCTCCTCTCCTTGCGGTTGACGGCCATCCCTCTGAGTCCAGGCGGCCGGGCTCCTCCGTCCTCCGGCGGATGGCCGCGGCGGCTCCGTTGAGGTGGATGGCAGTGCCGAGGACTCCACTACGGCGTATCCCTCCTCCTTCCCGTGTTTCGGCACCAGTGTAAAGGGATTAATGGAAAGGAGGCGGCGAGAACCGCCTTGACGATATAAATAATACTTTAATATAAAACTGAACCAAAAACACAAACACACAAAGGTGTCAGACAGCTGTCCGTAAATCTCCCTTATCCCTCTTTGAGGCTTGATTAGCCTGATTAGGGGCCGGGTGTGCGGAATAATGACCCGGCCCCGCCCTCCGCCCTGCCACAATGATACTTCTAAATATACCAATGTAATGAATGTTTGTAAAGAGTACTTTGGTACACATCTAAAAAAATACATTTTTCTTACCAAAATGTGCAACATTGATAGGGGACCGAATGCAAAAGTTTAAGAATCGCTCACTGAAAACCCCATATTGGTTGAGCACTTATTTGCATATTGAAGAGGACGTGTCCAAGTTTTCGTAGAGCATGGAATTTAAAATGATAAGGACATGGGTTCAATTCCCAAGGACTGACAAAATGTACATCACGACTGCTTTGGATTAAAGCATCTGCCAAATGCATAACTGTAAACGTGTCGCATTCAACATATCTGGTGCTAACGGCCCTGAGAAGCCTCTAAAACTTCATTCAGAGGAGCTGCATGAGTTTAGGAGTTCCTCCTGCGGTTTGGAATTTGGAAAGAGAACAAAGCGCTCCAAGAACTACAACTGTCACAAATGTTCTCGTATCAGGAAGGACCCATTGTCTGCGTGGGACACACAAACACACATCCACAGGCGAACATCTCCTAGAGTTCTGATAATAACGCGCTTATTTTAACGGGCAGGTATGTGCTGTGCGCAGATAAAAGTGGGTATATTTGTGGCAGGCGGGATCAGTTTCAAAGGCTGCTGATCTCCCAGCTTAAAGCTTCTCCTCTTGCGCTGAACACACAGGCTGCCGAGCAAACAGCGAGCACACTTGCATGAAAGACTAGCAGATGAAAGAACGAGGGATAAAGAGAGAAAGACAAAAGAAACAGGGACACCACATGTTAACACAGCCGCCTCAACAACCCATAAGACACATAGTGATAGAATACAACACACACACATCCACACACACACACACACAGGATAGTTTCCCACCACACTACCCGTCAAAAGTTTGGACACACAGACATATTCTTTATATGAATCTTTTTGAATGAAGTCATCAGAAATTGTAAGTAACAAAAATGGATGTATGGGGATTTTATAGTGACCAAAAATACCTAACAAATCAAATCTCTGGGCAAGGAATGCGTCACCAAGGTCAACTAGTCATTCAACAACCAACTAGTCGATTAATGAGGTTGACTAGTTATTGTGGATTGTTTTCTTCTTAATTTTTCAGTTATCATGCAGATAGCTTGCTTTAGCTGTTAGTCTTTTAGCACACTGAAACTCTTTCTGAAAAGTTGCGTCTTAATTTTTTTCCTCATTAAATCTTTCCCACTAAAGCGTTCACGTTCTGACGAACATCCTTCACTGTTGCACAGTCTCACGCTGTTTTTGAGCTCCCCGTTACAAACGTTGCAATAGAATGCAACAATCTGGTTCCGGAAGTAAAAGTAACATTATTTTATCCATAGGCGAATTGATTTAAAAAAATAACTTATCGACCTTTAAAGAGCTCAGAGGTTGAAAATCGATGATGCTTCAAGTCGATCCCTACACTTTTAAACTATCAAACCAGAACTGAAACCGAAAATTGTGGACACACTTGGCCAAAAACCAAAAAAAAATTATTTCTACACACTCACACGGAACCAGAAATACTGGGCACACTGGGCCAAAAAGCAGAACCAAAACCAAAAATTGTGGACATACCGAATATCTGAATATCTTGCAATAAAATGTAAATATATTGTTTCTGTACTTATAATAAATAACATTAAATCAACAGTTTTTTATAGTTGTGATTCATCTCGGAGGTGGTTGGATTGGTTCATGGTTTAAAACTCTTAAAAGGATGTTATGAAATTCCTATGGAAAAATGTATGGGAAAAATACTTCAGAAACCAAGACGGCTAAAAAGTACACTGGCACTGTTGCTCTCTGTGGTGCCGTGTCATGTTTAAAATGGTTGAACTTTGAAAAAAATCGGGATTACTTTTATTACTGGATAAGGAATACATTTTTTCTTAGAATTTATAGAATTTTATACTCGTGAAAAATAGTGATGCACCGAAATGAAAATTCTTGGCCGAAACCAAAAAATCTGGACACACTGGGCCAAAAACCGAAACAAAAATTCTGGACAAACTGGGCCAAAAACCAGAACCGAAACGACACATAAATTGTGGACACATTTGTCAGATAACCGAAAATTGTGTACAAACCAGAATGGAAATTGTGTACAAACCAGAACCGAAATGTGTACAAACCAGAACCAAAACCGAAAATTGTGTACAAACCAGAACCGAAACCAAAAATGTTGTACAAACCAGAACCGAAACCGAAATTTGTGTACAAACCAGAACCAAAACCGAAATTTGTGTACAAACCAGAACCAAAACCGAAATTTGTGTACAAACAAGAGCCGAAACCGAAAATTGTGTACAAACCAGAATCGAAACTAAAAATTGTGTACAAACCAGAATCGAAACTAAAAAAAAATTTACAAACCAGAATCGAAACTAAAAATTTTGTACAACCCAGAACCAAAATCGAAAATTGCGTACAAACGAGAGCCGAAACCGAAAATTGAGTACAAACCAGAACCGAAACTGAAATTCGTGTACAAACCAAAATCGAAACCGAAAATTGTGTACAAACCAAAATCGAAACTGAAATTCGTGTACAAACCAAAATCGAAACCAAAATAATTTTACAAACCAGAACCGAAACTTGTGTACAAACCAGAACCGAAACTGAAAATTTTGTACAAACCGGAACCGAAACCAAAAATTGTGGACATACCGAAAACAAGAACTTAAAATTGTGGATTCACTCGGACGAAACCAAAATTCTGGACACACATGGCTGGAAACTGAAAATTGTGCACAAACTGTCCTGAAAACCAGAAACGAAACTGAACAGAAAATCGTCGACAGACTCGAACCAAAACCGAAAATGATGGACACAATCTTCTAAATTAGATTCAAAATTGACAATGACATGTGTGTGAGAATTGCCAATCAAAGTAACCAATTCCAATTCTATTTACATAGTCGTCAATAAAATAAAAAAATATTTAATTTAATTAAACAAATTCTAAAAGTTATATTACATTTTATTACATTATTATAATAAAATGTAATATAATACATGTATTAAAATAAAGTATAAATATACAGTGATTACGTTAGAAAGCGCACATTATACTACAATCAAACTTTGGCTCAAACTACTTTTAAAATACTGAATAATATTTGTGAAATATTGCACAACTCTATAAATGTGAAACAAATAGAAGCACATCTTTACCCGACAAAGTGCTAATGAAGTGCTTCAGAATACACTACAAAGAACAATTGCTAGCCAATGAACTATTTTTCTAGACCAGAACTAGAAAAATATATATATTTACATATATATATATATATATATATATTCCATGCCTGGAAATTCCTATTTTAAATTTCCCTGATATTTCCAGGTTTTCCATGACCACGGGATCCCTGTTAAACAGCTTTGAACTCGTATGTAGGTACTATTTAGATTAGTCTATAAAACTATTTGCAAGAATTAAATCGTAGGCCTTATGATCAAAAGGATTTCATCAAATGCAACCTCCACTTCCATGCACACACACAGACGGTCAAGTCTTCAAATATCATGGGAGTGTGTCTGGCATCATAGCAAGGCGGCATCAAAAGGCACAACAAAAGTTAGCACACAAATACAAGCACATAGTGCTGTTTAACACATCCAGTGAGCCAAGGCTAAATGAGAATAGGCCATGGTATGGAAAATGTAGCGAGTAATGCCCCCGTCTAAGAATAATAGCCATTGAGAACAGTAGGCGCATATAAACACATGCAATCCCGCACACATGTGCAGTGTTGAGCTGACTGCTGGTAAGAGATTACTCTGTGACGCTTTCCCGAAGTTAACACACGTTTTACCTCTGAGATCAAGTTCTGTCCGATGCGACAGCTAATGCATCCTGTAAATTATCTGCTAGCTTTAAACTGAAACAATGGGAAACGGCTGCGAGGTTGTAAAGAGTATTTTTGTCCCTCGTTTGAAGATGCAATGTTTCCATGCAACGTTGTTATTCGGACGCTAAGCAACAACATCAACATTGCTACTTTTGCTCGTTTACATCCAGTCGTCAATCAAATAACGTTTTGCCGATGTTTACGAATGTTTTGCGAAAAACGTTCGAAGAACAATGACGACATAAATTACATAAAATAAAAAAAAGCGTAGAGGTCCCAACGGTTGAAACGTATCCGACACATGAACGCAGTATAAATTAAGAAATTGAGATACTTGATTATTCGGTTCTGCTTGATCTTACGTAATTGGGACGCTATGCTGAGATGGATTCACGGTTGCAATGCATGTCCTGCTATCAAACGCTGACATACCGTTATCAAAGTATCCAAAAATCTTTTGACATGTCCGGCAATCAAATAGACCTCAGGTGATGTTTATGACATGTTTTACGCCAAACGTGAAAAGAACAGGGACGATCTCTCGCTTTCTTTAGGAATAGTAAGTTATAATAGATGTAAGGGGGGCAGAGGGACTCCTCTCCGAGGGTTATATGTGGCTGTACGAAGGAAAGTCTGAAATTTGATTCTTGGCACCAGACAGACTGGAGGCAAGCAGGCCGAGCAGCCAAATTTCAGAGTGAGAGTGTGTGTGTGACAATACGCAACAGGAGGAGGGCAGCGAGGACAATATTACCGATTAGTGTGTGTGTGTGTGTGTGTGTGTGCATTACTAAGGTCAACAGATCCCCTCTCTCTCTTATGTTCTTCAGGCCTGGTGGAGCCAGCTTAACCCTTCGACCTCTGACACACACACACACACACACACACACAATGGGGAATCAAAGCTAATCAGTTGATTCCCTACTCGTTTGAAAGGCATGCCGACTGGTTTGCATACCACCACACAGATCTTTAGCAGGCAAAAGCTTCCCGCCAATCAGATGATGCGGGTGAATCTCAAGAAAACATGTCCCCAGGTCACATTTCAAGCCAAAATCAAAAGACAACAAATATATATATAATACTATATTTTGCATATATAGTAGCATATTGGTAGAACTACCACAGCTAATAATTTTGTCGTTCCATTTCTTTTAAAAAAAAATGAAATAAAATGGCAAAAATCGAGGCTACAGGGCCTCAAATTCTCATTACTGTAATGCAATTATTTGCAATTCTCATTATTCTCAATAGTGCTTTTAATCAGATCAGATTCAGAACTGAAATTACAGTCAAAATTATTCAGATCATTATTTTCTTTATTAAATCAGCATAAATTAAAGGCAGTAAAACACATACTACCATGATGTATAAATACTTTCTCATTTTTATATTTATTTATTTTTTCACATAACATGAATTTAAAAAAAAATGCACATTGCAGTAATGACAATTGGGGTGGAAATGTCCTTAATTGTTAAGAATATACACATTTTTAAGTATTTATACACCATGGTAGTATTTAATGTACTTGCTGATTTAAATAATAATAAAAAAAAACATTGTTTTACAATCATTTGAACCATAATACAGCAAAAACGACAGTAATGCATTGAGAATAATGAGAGTTACAACAAAATGTCAAAATTAAAATGTCTGGATATATTACAGTAAATGGACATTTTGGAGGAAATGTGCTTAATTGTCATGAAAATAACATCACAATGCAAAAATCGCAATGATCCTTAAAATAGAGGGGGGCTTCGGTTTCATTCTTTTGATTTTGGGGATTGTATTCTTGGCGGATTTCGTGAGAATCATCCGTGCACACGTGCACATCGCTTCAATGTCATTAGAACAGAAGTGAGTTTGTTTAACGCCGTAAAGCCGCGTTGTCTTTTCCAATCAGCCGGACGTCTGCGTGCTTGTGTGTCCCTGCAGTCGGCGTATGTATTATAATCCCGGCAGATTAAGAGATTAACCGCGGGAGTATTTGTGTGCATATGCCGGTATGCGCATTGTGTGCGTGTGTGTTGTCGCAGTAGTAGTCGCTCCCATGAGAGAACGTTTGCTGTGTTGAGTTCAACTGCCTGCCACCTGTTGGCCCCCCACCCCAGCCCACCCCAGGGGGCAAATCTCTCTAATTCTGATGAGCAGAGACAGAAGACCGTCGCCATGGGGATGTTGTGCATGTGAAAGCTGGATCAATCAATGTATGGATGCGTGTGTATGGATGTGTGCATCAACCCCATACGTGTGTGCGTGTGTGATGTTAGTCCAGTCTAAGAGGCACTGGCGACAGACAGCTCGGCGTGCAGGAGGTGACATGGAGTCTATGTGAGCCTCTGTGTGCCTCTCAAAAGCAGGGGGGCCCAGCCCTCATAATGCCCAGCCAGGGTGGCTACAACCTGGGCATACACTGCCCCGTGGTTCCCTGGATTTATATGCGTCTCTGGAGCTCCAGTCTGCCATATGCCACCGAGCACTAAGGTGACACAGATGTGACCACCAGTCTCTTTTCATTCACAAGTACAAAGAAAAGCACATAAACTCTTTCAAAGCATGATGAAAGGTTTTTCGCGTGCATACTAGCAGGTTTTTATTTTTTGGTTGAAAAATAAATGCCTTGGAAGAGTTTGGCGGGTGCAGAATGTGAACATTTTCGGGTTTTGGTGCACAACCTACCAAAGTTTATGGAAAACACAAACGAGATAAAAAAGTTACCATGGTTACCATGGTAACACAATGGTATATGGATATACAACAGGGCCAGTACAAGGATGAGATCTTTGAGGAGAGGGGGCATTTTGACCTTTAGGGTGTGCAATGGGTTCTCTTGTTTTGCCATCCGACAAGGGAAGGGGGGGCTTAGTCGTTTTGCCATCTGACCGCAGTGGATGCGTCAAAAAAATATGTCAGGTAGGAGTGGGGGGGGGCGGTATATCAATCATGGTATATTTCAAAATACTATCTGATACTATCACTGAAATACTACTTTTTTTAAGGGAAAACTGACACTGAATACTGATTTGTATAGTAACATGTATTCCATAAAATGGACATAGTAGATTTAAATGTGTACATTTATCATCTCTCTTCTGAATAAATTTCAAAAGTTACAGAGATTTGTGACCTTTGGATGTAATGAGAGAGAGGGAGCCATAAATGGAGCCGTGGTGTCTGCTGGGATGAGCCAACATGGCTGCACTGCACTGTTCAGAGCCAACATGGCTGCACTGCACTGTTCAGAGCCAACATGGCTGCACTGCACTGTTCAGAGCCAACATGGCTGGACTGCAGTGTTTAGAGCCAACATGGCTGCACTGCATTGTTTCGAGCCAACATGGCTGCACTGCATTGTTTAGAGCCAACATGGCTGCACTGCAGTGTTTAGAGCCAACATGGCTGCACTGCACTGTTCAGAGCCAACATGGCTGCACTGCAGTGTTTAGAGCCAACATGGCTGCACTGCATTGTTTAGAGCCAACATGGCTGCACTGCACTGTTCAGAGCCAACATGGCTGCACTGCACTGTTCAGAGCCAACATGGCTGCACTGCATTGTTTAGAGCCAACATGGCTGCACTGCAGTGTTTAGAGCCAACATGAGAACAACACATTTACATTGTTTAGAGCCAACATGGCTGCACTGCAGAGTTCAGAACCAACATGGCTGCCTTGCAGTGTTTAGAGCCAACATGACTGCACTACATTGTTTAGAGCCAACATGGCTGCCTTGCATTGTTTAGAGCCAACATGACTGCACTGCAGAGTTCAGAGCCAACATGGCAGCACTGCAGTGTTTAGAGCCAACATGGCAGCACTGCACTGTTCAGAGCCAACATGGCAGCACTGCAGTGTTTAGAGCCAACATGGCAGCACTGCAGAGTTCAGAGCCAACATGGCAGCACTGCAGTGTTTAGAGCCAACATGGCAGCACTGCAGAGTTCAGAGCCAACATGGCAGCACTGCATTGTTTAGAGCCAACATGACTGCACTGCAGAGTTCAGAGCCAACATGGCAGCACTGCAGTGTTTAGAGCCAACATGGCTGCCTTGCATTGTTTAGAGCCAACATGGCTGCTCTGCAGTGTTTAGAGCCAACATGACTGCACTGCAGAGTTCAGAGCCAACATGACTGCACTGCAGTGTTTAGAGCCAACATGGCAGCACTGCAGTGTTTAGAGCCAACATGGCAGCACTGCAGTGTTTAGAGCCAACATGGCTGCACTGCAGTGTTTAGAGCCAACATGGCAGCACTGCAGTGTTTAGAGCCAACATGGCTGCCTTGCATTGTTTAGAGCCAACATGACTGCACTGCAGAGTTCAGAGCCAACATGGCAGCACTGCAGTGTTTAGAGCCAACATGGCAGCACTGCAGTGTTTAGAGCCAACATGGCAGCACTGCAGAGTTCAGAGCCAACATGACTGCACTGCAGTGTTTAGAGCCAACATGGCTGCCTTGCATTGTTTAGAGCCAACATGACTGCACTGCAGAGTTCAGAGCCAACATGGCTGCACTGCAGTGGCCCATGTGGTCTTACCAGCATATAATTAATTTCAGAGGTGGAGAAAGTTATTACATCATGATAATTTGGATTATGAAAATGCTTTCTTTCTCCATGCACATGAAGCATCCACACGAGCTACATCTCCGTGGCTAATTTGTTCAACGCGCTCAACAAGCCACATAATAAGATGCGTGGGTTGACGGTCTCAGATGCGGAGACAGCTGGGATTCGTCCTCCACCACCCGGATTAAGGCCAGTCACTATGTGACCACGAGGACTTAAAAAACGCATTGGGAATTGGGCATACAAAATGGGGGGGAAAAAAAAAAGGTGATGCATATGTTGTTATTAGTAACATTGATTCTGTCTTATTTACTCTTGTGTAAATGGCAAAAAGTGTTTGTGGTACCAGTCCACGCTGAGAGAGCGCCTCCTGTAGGCCGGGGGTCTAGAATGCAGGCTCCTGTCGTCCTTCAAGTGTTTGTCCTTCAAAGAAAGTCGCTGGGTAAACTTCACAATCCCAGATTCACTCCTGCAACACACACACACACACACACACACACACACACACACACACACACACACACACACACACACACACACACAAACAGAGTATTAGCATGATTTCTGTCATTGATCAGTTTTAATGCATATCAAATTAATTTTATCATCTAGTAATGAGAAAAGTCACTTCTGTCATCATTTACTCAGTCTCAAGTTGTTCCAAACACATAAAACCTTAAAATAAGCGGTTAGACAGAATGATTGCATCAGTCACCATTCACTTTCATTGCATCTTTATTTTTATACAACGAAAGACAACACAAAAGTTATTGTTATACAGGTTTGGAACAACACATTTTCAATTCGTGGTATTTTTAGGACCATTAAGATTGACAATTGAGCACATTGTCCCTCCATATTCCCATTACTGCAATACAGAAAACAATAAGATTCCCCTGTAACTTTTTGTAAGAGTTTGTAAGATATATGTGCCATCTTATTAGAAAAGTGTCGTCATAACAACATCAGTTGCCTGGGCAGCAATGGGCACTGCATATCTGTGTGTTCTTATGTTTAATTTGACAGCACCGTAAAGGCGTGAATGAACTATCTTTGACTCACTTATCAACAAACAAGTCAACAAGTGTGACTCTGGAGAGATCTGTCGATGATACGGCAATCACGCATGAAGAATGTTTAAACGGTGAAGGACAAGGTCACCGAGCGGACGCCGGTGCCAGTGAGCAGCTAATGTGTCCAAAACTCTCATGATATCAAGAGCTGACCGCATCCGTATTTCTAGCGGGAATGTTCCTAGAAGAATCCGTTTGGGAATAAGAGAGGAAGAAGGACAGCGGCATGGATCTGATTGCGTGGCAGCTGTTCCCGATGACACGACGCACAGTAGGGGTCCCGCGTGCTGATGTAATGCCATTAGAAGATTTCTTACAGGCCTGAGTGATGACATCATCTCCTTCAAGAGCACACGCACACCGTGTGTATGGACGTGACACATACACACAAACACAAGTATATAAATAAACACCAAACATAAACACTGCACAAGATGACGCTAAATTTGTACGCACTTTTAGTGGAGAGAGGCTAGATCTGTTCCAAAACCTTGTGAGCTGCCTTGCTGCCTACAAAGGCGGCTGCCTTCTAAGGGAGCATCCTAACCAAAATGGAGCCCATGAGCAGGCCCATAGGGAAGCACTGAATGTATCAGAAGAATTTCCTTCAGAATATCGTTGTTTAATTGGACGAGCAGCCTTTGATGTCAACATACAGACCAGGGATATTATCATATACTAAAACTATTGATTTTAAAACACAGGCAAACAACAAAATCTAAAAGTGTGATTCTCACGAAACCGGTTGAGAAAATGTCCTGGTCCAATTTTTATTCCAAAACCAAAAGAAACAAATTAGAAATAATATTTTGCATACAGAAAATGAGGCCTATTTTTAGGACCATTAAGGTATTTAATGCACTTTTCCCCTAATTCTCATTACAGCAATGCAAAAAAGATGATCATTATGATATTATTATAATTAAATCGCAATGTGACATTTTTCTTTTAGAAATAAATAACATTTTAACTTAAATATAAAATATTATTTATATTGTAAAGTATTTAGATTTGGGCTGTCGATTAAACGCATGAATCCAGTGTGATATATTACATAAAAAGTAACATGTTAAAAAATGTTACACAATTAATCATGTCCCCGGACTGTAATGAGGAAGATTCCTGAGCAATTCAATCATGCAGTACCTCCTGTTTCCTCCAGGGGGCAGTAAGCGTAACAACAGCTGTATAGGCAATGCTCAGCTTATAGAGAGAGCAACACGTTCTTGCGTTCAAAACACTTAATGATCTCAAAACATGTTTTTTTTAAGTATTAAATTACGTTTAACTTGACGCAGTGACTGAAAAATTTATGACGTGACGCAACCAAAGTTAGACGCTCCAAAAGCATCCGTCAGACAAGACAAACCCTCATAATAATTATCGGACTGATTGACAAATTCAATTGCGAAATGGATTAAAGGAAATAAACTATATATTGCATTCGAAAGCCACTTTTTGTCTTATCAATGCTCAACTCCTCTGAAAACAATAATGTAATGCATTTTAATTATCTGAATATTTTTATTAAATATATATTTATTTATAAAAAAAATTTTTTTTAAGTTTTAAATTTTTTATTTTATTATTAGTAATAATTTAAATATAAGTATTTATAATTAATTTATCATTATATTGAATCATTGTTATTTGAGGGGCTTTCTCAGCAAATGTTTATGTTTGTATATGCGATTAATTGCGATTAATCTGATCAATTAATCTACACACCATTTTATTTTATTTTTTTAGCAATTGACAGCCTTAATTTGTTACATCATGCACTGAAATTAATGCTAATTCTTTTGGGGAAGTAGATAAAGCAGACAAAATTAAGTAATTTCTATACTGAATAAATTAATTTAAGCATGAACTTGAAAATATTAAGTAAATTCTACATTTATACTCAAACATTAATGCTCTAGCAGAGCAGTGTTGGGTGTAATGCATTACTAAGTAATTAATTACTGTAGTTAAATTTATCATTGAAAAATTAAAGGGATTACTCTTAATTTTTCAGTAATTTAATTACAGTTACTTCTGATGTAATTGTGTTAAATACTGTTTAGACTAAAGAACAATTCTGTATAAAACCACAGTGAATTTAAAATAGAAATTGAACGTCTAATGTTAAAATATATGATTTCTAATTTAACGCCGCCCTCTTAAATTCTTTGGGCAATTCTTGAATAATTTATTTGATTTTATATGATTTATTTGAAAGAATTAAAAGAACAGTTTCATGTCTATCCTTGTATTTTTCATCTGGTCGAGGATGATCAGAGTTTTAGAATGTAATTAGTAATAAGTAATGCAATTACTTTTCAGAGAGTAATTAGTACAGTAATCTAATTACACTGTTGAAGACATAATTGGTAGTTAGTAATTAATTACTTTTTTAGAGTAACTTACCCAACACTGGCGACAAGTATAAATCCTAAATTACGCGGTTATTACTTAATTAAAAAAATTACTCGATTACAAAATTGCCGAATCGTCAAATCGAAAATAAGGCGAAAGTGTTGCGGTTCACAGATGAGGGTAAAAATGTAGGCTAATGAACGCATTTTAGCCAAATGTGACATCACCTCGACAACATGTAATTTTTACGATTACTCGATTAATCGTCAGAATAATCATTTGATTACTCGATTACCAAATTAATCGATAGTGAGACATAATGTCACGTGGTTCATGATTAAACGTGTTTATAAGGAACGTTCAAAATGTGAAATGTTCTAATAAATATGCTATTAATATTAAAGTATATTTTAAGTACAACGTCCATTATTGATTATTGAAGATTTGTAAGTAAAAGTTACTTAATTAACTGAAATGTTTAAGTTAAATTTACTTACTTTACTCACTATTATGTCATGGTCAAGAAAACTTGACTTAATTTTATACCATTACAATTAACTTAGAAAAACTGTGTAGAACAACAGCAAAAAACTTCAATCTTACTAGTAATTTTATTTTTATTTTAATTAAGAAAATGTTAAAACAGTAGTCACATAAAAAAACGAATTTAAAAATGCTAAATTGTAATCTTGATATAGCATATAGGAATAATATTCTCTGCCCTCAGAAAAAATAATATTCTCTTCCCTTATTTGCTATCCTAATAATGCACGATTATATGGTTAATTGCATTTTAATCTTTGCATTAGTCAAAGTTTTATATTTTTTTTTAAATAAACAATATAGGAACAGACCTGCAACCCATTTTCGGATCGTGACCAACAATCACTGTCTTTCGCCTCAAAAGAAAGCAAGTCATACAGGTTTGGAACAACATGAGGGTGAGTAAATGATGACATAATTTTCATTGGTAGGTGAACTATCCCTTTATCTCTGCTGTCTAGGTAGGTAGCGCACTAGGATTTGGAACAGAGCTACAGGAAATGAGTGAGAGACGAGCGTCTGCCTTCGTCGTTTGATGTCGATCAGCGCTCAGACTGCAGCAGCACAGAGATCCAATGCTTCAATCCCGGCTGCTCATTAGACAAGCATATAAATACCAAACACACACAGTATTAGCGCCAGTGCCAGCGTAGACATAAATTGGTTAGTTAAGACTAAAATAAAAGCTCTCCGTACCGCACATCAAATGTGTCTTGCCATGTTATTCAACATCAAGGCTTTGACCCTCACACACACACACACACATGCAGACTTCTGGGGTTTGTGTGGTACTTTTACAGAATAATATCACTGTTAACATCAATATGAAATGACATTCGCAAGCCTTTTTAATTCTATAATGAGACGTATATCCATGTGAAGATATTCAACGAGGAATAAAACTGTCTGTTTTGCTTTACCAGTAACATGATTCTTATTCCAACAAGTAGCAGCAAAACGTGACGAAATGCTTCATCTGTTTTTTCTCGCATTATTTTGCGCACGCAGCCATAAATTCTGTAATGATTACCGTCTATTTGCTCACCAACTATAATACATTCTAGTGAATCTGTTCATTCAAATGTGCAGTACATGAACCGCTTAAACATAATGATTCATTGATTCATTTGATTCTCACTTGCCGATTCATTGTTGACTCAAAAATGTGGTAAAATGCTGCTGTTCGTGCATCTGTTTAATGTTGATTCTCCTAATTGAGATTCCATTCATTTTTGAGCCAAATAAATAAATATAAGTTTGTTTTTTTCTGTATGGATTCGTATGAAAGAGTTGTAAGCCATGACCAGCTCTGAGACGAATCCCAACATTACAAACTTTGATTTTAGGCAAAAAAGTGTTTGAAAATTGGACAAAAAGACAAAGTGCATTTAACGTATTTAATGAGGGAATGATGAAAGGATTGCGAATTACGTTATTGAATTAAAAATTATGGTAAAACTATCACAGCTGGAGTCGTCAGTTTGAATCCAGGGCGTGCTGAGTGACTCCAGCCGGGTCTCCTAAGCAACCAAATTGGCCCGGTTGCTAGGGAGGGTAGAGTCACATGGGGTAACCTCCTCGTGGTGGTGATTAGTGGTTCTCTCAATGGGGCGTGTGGTGAGTTGTGTGTGGATCATGGAGAGTAGCATGAGCCTCCACATGCTGTGAGTCTCCGCGGTGTCATGCACGAGTCATGTGATAAGATGCGCGGACTGACGGTCTCAGAAGCGGAGGCAACTGAGACTCGTCCTCCACCACCCGGATTGAGGCGAGTAACCGCACCACCACCAGAATTGGGCATAAAATTTATAAAAAAAATGGTGTAAAAAAAATACAACTACTGTTTAAGTTGATATAAGTATAGAAACAATATATGTTAAGTTTATTGCTAAATATATAAGTAGTTGTAGAGTGTAGGGAGACTGCAGAGCTCTTTTGGTGCACTTTGTTCTCCGTGATTCTCTGATTGGTGGATTTTCCCTGTTAGGATCATGGGTAGTGTAGTTCTTCACAAGGAATTCCGCTATAAGATATATTGTATTAAGTTGAAATAAGAAAGTAATTTCAGTAAGAATATGAAATCATTATTTTCCTATAGAAATACGTGCACTGATGAATCGTTCATATTTAAATGTTGTATTATGGTTAACATGTGTTATTAAAGGGACAGTTCACCCAAAAATAAAAATTCTCTCATCAATTACTCACTCTCATGCCATCCCAGATATGTGTGACTTTCTTTCTTCTGCTGAACAGAAATTAAGATTTTTAGAAGAGTATCTCAGCTCTGGAGGTCCATACAATGCAAGTGAATGGGGTCCAAAACTTTGAAGCTCCAAAAAGCACATAAAAGCAGTATAAAAGTAATCCATAAGACTCAAGTGGTTTAATCCATGTCTTCAGAAGCGATATGACTTTTTGACTATAAATCTTGACATCAGCAGAAGTGATAGAAGTGATCGGCCAGGCCGATATTTGGCCATTTTGCAATTATCGGCATCAGCAGATAACGGTGTTCGCTTGGACGATTACCAGAAGGGTTAACCTTGTGTCGGTTCCAAAATCTACCAATAGATTTGTCAATGGATAGTCAACACTTTCTGTTTTCAAGGTTTTTTCTGTTCATGCTTATGCAAATGTGAGTAAATATTGCATTAAATAAGTGTTAATTTCACTTTATCATCAATCCTGCTCTCTAGATATCGGCATCAGCCATTGAAAAACACATATCGGCCGACCACTAATCGCAATCAGAGACTTCAGTCTCTTTTAAAATTGATTCAGTCGGTTTTGGGTGAGAACAGACCAAAACGTAAGTACTTTTCACTACATCTTGCCATTGTAGTCTCCAGGAACGATCATGATTTAAGACTCGATTACCCTTCCTAGCGCCATTTAGCGCTCTACACATCCGTCAAGCACCAGGAAGTGTAATCAAGTCTTAAATCATGATTTTTATCACTTTAGAAGACATGGATTTAACCACTGGAGTCATATGGATTGCTTTTATGCTGAATATATGCACTTTGTGCAGCTTCAAAGGCCTGGTCACCATTCACTTGCATTGTATGGACCTACAGAGCTGAAATATTCTTTTAAAACTTTATTTGCGTTCTGTAGAAGAAAGAAAGTCAAACACATTTGTGATGGCATGAGGGAGAGTAAATGATAAGAGAATTCAATTTTTTTGTGTGAACTGTCCCTTTACGAAAGTAAACTTTGATTTCATGTTGACTTTAACACTAATTACACAAATAAACTTCCTTCAACACACAATGTAGTAAACACACCGTCTGACTCATGTTCCCAGAATGCCAAAATAAAAAGCGGCTTCCCTAGAGGGCCACCTACTTGCGCACTCTCTCTCTCTCTCTCTCTTTCTTTTTCTCTCTGTGGTTGTTGACGGAATGTCGTAATGGATGGAAAGTGGCTTCCATCTCGATGTTCCCTCCAGAACCCCACAATTCCAAACGGCGTCAAGATGGCAATCAGAGTGGAGACGGATATCAGGCTGATTATTTATGCTGGAGAGAGTCGTGAGTGTGTAAATGTGTGACACATCAATAGATACAAAACCACATGCAACAACACACACGAGTCTCCTCTGTGTCATTGATGTACCGCCATAACAATGTAAGAACTGGGACAAAACGTTTATGTTCCAATCTAGGGAACGTCCATGCTGTCTATTGCCTATGTAGGAACTAAGGAACCCTGCTTAACAAGCATGCAATTATGCTAATCTAAGCTGGTTTATGCTAGTTTAGTGCTGGTCTAGTTGGTGGACCAGCATAGCCATGTTGTTCACCAGCAAAACATAACTTGAGAGACATGCCACTGACTATGCCACACACACACACAATGGAGCGAGATGCCATGCGTGCGTTCCTCGAGATGTTTTTTCGCGGGAAAGTTCCTCTGGCTTTATTAAAGTGTGTGTGTGTCTGGCACAGCGCTGTTTGGGAACCGTCAGACTTTTTCATAGTCAAACCACATCAAAGATACAAACCACAACGCCAGCCCCTCCACACACACACACACACACACACACACACACACACACCGCTGAGTCAACTGTTACACATACACACATTAACCACAAAACCAAACAGTAAAACATGCACACTTATTAAAGTTATTAGACTGTCTATGTGAAAAATGCTTATGTGGGTCAGAAAGTGAGAGAGAGAGAGAGAGAGAGAGAGAGAGAGAGAGTGTGAGAGAGATAGAGAGAGAGAGAGAGAGTGTGAGAGAGAAAGGTAGAGAGAGAGTGAGAGAGAGAGGTAGAGAGAGAGTGAGAGAGAGGGGTTGAGAGCGAGTGTGTGAGAGAGAGAGAGAGAGAGAGAGAGAGAGAGGTAGAGAGAGAGTGATTACCACTACTACAATATATAGCTTAACCTGATTCTTTACATATTTAATATTATGTCTGCCACACACAATATTCCTCCATCTAAGCTGGTCTTCCAAATTACAGTTTGTGCCATCTGTTCACAACTGGACACTGGACTTCAAACATACAGAACTTGATGATTCTACAAAGCATCACCCCTTAGTGCCCAAACAAGACATGAGGAAATAAAGCGAGAAGCAGGTCTTCCATGATAGAGTTTCTGTCCAAAGCAATCATGACTGTGATTCTTAAAGGTGCGTTCAGTAACTTGGAGCTCATTTAAAGCATTTTACACATTAACGAATGAATAGTGTTTTTGTGAAGAGTGTCACATGAGATGAAGATTGCACTCATAATGGTTTTCTATGGTCATGGTATTTTACGGGTCACCCCCTTCAGTGTGTTCGAAGAAACGTATAAGAAGAGTAGCTCCGCCCACAATCATCTTCCATTGGTCCAAAACCCAGCTCTGAATATGCTTGGCTCATGAGGTGCTGGAATTACCATTATTGGGTGTTTTTTCAACTTTCATGTCCCAGGGGTTCATTTTTATTCAAATAATCAGATTTTACTTTATTTCACTTTTATTTTGTTATATGAAGGTCTCGTTAAATCTGAATAGGTAACTTTTTACCAGACCACCTAATTTATTTTAAAAATACTTTTTAAATGCATTTCATGTCTTTTATACAGTAGATGAGACTGTTATAGCCTTGACCCTTGCGATGGGACGATACGGTTATCTCACGATTCGGTTCAATATACGATATGAGGTTCATGAGTCTATATAATCTCAATTAAGTGTTCAAATAACACTTAAATGACAAGTATTACAGAAAATTATTTATTTTCTGATTTATTTTATTTTTTTGGCAAAATGCTCATTATAATTTCTCATCAAAATAAAGTTCTTTAATACACAATATAAATACAAAAACTTTAATTTAAATAGTGCGCTACATTAAGGCTGATCAGATGCAGAACAAGCAACAGAACTGAACAAAACCTGCTCTGAAAAAAGTATGTGAAAGTGTACATTTTATCTTTTAATAATTCCTTTTTCATCATTATTATAATAAAAAAGAAAATCGTAAAAATACAAAAATTCTACTTTATATTAATTAACATTATATCATGAAGCGTCACTGTATATATAATAATGATATGAGCTACCACTGTATGAAATAATGTAATAACATTGAGTTTACATTCATTTGTATAAGAAACACTAATAATGTTACTGTCACTTTAAGAGTTCAACGAGCGGCTCACAGTGTTCCTGTTCAACAAATATCAACGAGAAAAGTGGGAGGAGTCTGAGGCCATGTCCACACTAAATATGTTTTAGTTTGAAAACGCATCTTTTTCTCTATGTTTTGGCCTTTCGTCCACACTGAGATGGCGCTTTTTGACAGCAATAATTGCGCTTTTTGAAAACGCTCTCCCACGTTGATAGATTTGAAAACGCTGAAGACGGAGATATCTGAAAACGATGACTTATTTGTTGTCATGTGATGCAGTCATGTGATCCATTCAACCCAAAACAATCAAGATGGCGGCCCACATTGTAGCAGCATTATTGTGCCTGTTATTCACTTTGGAACGTTGTTAAAGACAAATGTTACTTTGTACAACCTTCGCAATGTATTCCTTCATAGGCGACGCAAAGTCTGGCGGCAAAACACGAGGAAAACTGTGTTTCAGCCCATACATGGAAAGGCAATTTTTCGCATGCGCAGTTTTCATACTTTTTAGTGAGGATGAGCAACTTTTGGAAAACGTTTCAAAACAGCAGTGTGGACGGAGATGCCTTTTTAAAATGTATCCAGATTAATGTGGATGTAGCATTAGCTTTCATAAAATTCAGAGTTTCTAAACTTTTAATAAAAAGCATTATTTATTTATTTATTTTACATTTTTATCTTATCTCCCAATTTGGAATGCCCAATTCCCACTACTTAGTAGTCCATGTAGTGTCGAAGTTACTCGCCTCAATCCGGGTGGCGGAGGACGAGTCTCAGTTGCCTCCACTTCTGAGACCGTCAATCCGCGCATCTGATCACGTGACTCGTTGTGCATGACACCGCGGAGACTCACAGCATGTGGAGGCTCATGCTACTCTCCACGATCCACACACAACTCACCACACGCCCCATTGAGAGAACCACTAATCACCACCACGAGGAGGTTACCCCCATGTGACTCTACCCTCCCTAGCAACCGGGACAATTTGGTTGCTTAGGACAGGGGTTTTCAAACTTTTTGATGCCAAGGACCCCCATATTTGACAATCACCTGGTGAGGGGACCCCCTCCTAAAATATAAAAAAGTCACTATATATTTGTGTGTATGAAGACCAGAGAAAAGTTAAGAAAATGTTTAAGGCAATTTAAATAATTAGATTTTATATAGTTACTGTACAAGTGCCAAATAAATTATTAAATTAATATTTTATTAAAATATTATCTGCACTGATTTATGATCTGTAGGGATGCACCATATTTATCGGCCCATTGATAGAAACCGCTTGTATAAACCATTGGTTTTTCATATCGGCGCTTTCATACTTATGATCGAATAATATTTATAGTTTATAATATTTATGGTTTATTTATAATTAATTATGTATATCTTATTAAGTTGCATTACATTTTTTATATTTTTTTCTGTGTGTAGTACAAAAGAAATACTAAACAAAATGAATAAAATCCAATAAGAAAAAGAATGTAGAATATAATGATTCATAATATGAATTTGTAATATTTTATCATAATATGTAAAATGTGAGGTTTATCATTTAGAACTGCAAAAAAACGGAAAATAAAAAATGTTTTAAAAGTGATTTGATGACAAAGTAAGGCGAGTACGTTGCAAAATCACATTTTTGGACTCGTTTTTTTGTATATAATTGTATCGTATCGGCCAAAACATTCAAACTCGGGACTCCAGGGGTGATAGTCAGCGTCAATACTCGCCGAGATACTCCTAATAAAGAGTTTATTTACAAATTTACAAAACCATTTTGAGATTCAGAAACACATTTTTATGGTATTTGCGACATGACGTGAACACGGCATTAAACATGAAACATGTCTGGTTGCGTTTGACTGTCACTTTGCACAGCATTGGTTTTATCAATGTGCAAAGAGAAATGACATGAAAGTAATTAATTACATGTTCCGGGTTCAACACAAGTTAAGCTGAATCAACAAATATATCGACTCGTCCCTCATTTACTCATTTAAATCTGGGTTATTTAAAAATAATGCAAAACAACTGAGGTTCCTGTGAGGCACTTACAATGGAAGTGAATCGGGACGTTAAAATACTCACTGTTTCGAAAGTATCGCCACAAGTCGGAACCATTGTAAGTGTTTCTTTCTTATAGAGTAAAAAAACACATTTTTGTGGTAAACAACATTATGCCACAAATGCAATTTATTGAGCCTAATTTATAATGAACCGGAACATCAACGAGCTGTTTACCGATGACCAGAATCTACAACCACTTTAAGATAATTGCTCATGACAGCATGCTAATTAGACCAATTAAAGCCATTATATATCATGGTTTGGGTGGTTTTGTGAAAGCAACTCAGAAAGACAGAACTGAAAGACTCTGTCTGGATCGTTCAGTTCTCATAACTGATCTGGTAACCACGGTAACGTGATGTTATTTTTGATAGGAAGGCTCTCCTACCCCACAAACAAGCAAAGCACCTCTAAAGGACAAACTGCAGCTAATTTAAGATCTTCAGAGCACTAAAGCATTAAAGAGTCGTGTAAGAGGTGAGGTAATATGTAAACGCTTTCTATAAAATGGCATTGGTTGTCAAATTGAAAAGGGGCACCATTTTTTTATATAACAGTTTCTTTCACTCATTGTTTTTTAGATGCTAAATGTGTCAAATATAAATAAATATATTTGCCTTATGAACAATTTATCCAATTGGTGCATCCCTAAATGTCCCCAAAAGAGGTTTTGTCAGACATGGCAAACATCTGGAGACAGGTTTGTCCCCATATAGCTTTGTGAATCAACACACACATTCACAAACAACTCTAATGAGTCTAATACAGTAATCACAGTCATGTTGGGAATACAAATGTTCACTCTAGATTACACTTTGCCTAAAACTAGATTAACTCTCTTTTCTATTATTAGTCATTAGGCCCAATTAAGGTCAAACTGTAAAAGAGTTTGGGATTAATTACTTTCCCTATGCCTGCTAAAGCAATATATTATTATGAAAACTCATTAAACCTTTCCTCAGCATTCTAATGAGTACATGACATCATGAGAACAGAAAGAAAGAGTGTCTTACCTTCTCTGGCGTGTCCCCTTCCGGTCTATGGATCCCAAACTCTGTAAAACACACAGACACAAGATCAGGACAGCAGAAAGAGATACAGTTACCTCATAAATACATTTAACAAAGACTGTTACACTCTGGGGCAATTGATTCTGATTGGTTAATCACATTATTCCCACTAGATTAGATCATTCATTCTAGACAGACAATGCAGATCATTTAACTGGATGGATGTATAGACAGAATGACAGATGTAACGATAGACAGAATGACAGATGTAACGATAGACAGAATGACAGATGTAACGATAGACAGAATGACAGATGGAACGATAGACAGAATGACAGATGGAACAATAGACAGAATGACAGATGGAACGATAGACAGAATGACAGATGGAACGATAGACAGAATGACAGATGGAACGATAGACAGAATGACAGATAGATAGATAGATAGATAGATAGATAGATAGATAGATAGATAGATAGATAGATAGATAGATAGATAGATAGATAGATAGATAGATAGATAGATAGATAGATAGATGTTTTTCAAGACAGACTGATGATGGATGGATGGATGGATGGATGGATGGATGGATGGATGGATGGATGGATGGATGTTTTTCAGACAGACTGGTGATGGATAGATGGATGGATGGATGGATGGATGTTTTTCAAGACAGACTGGTGATGGATAGATGGATGGATGGATATTATTCAAGACAGACTGGTGATGGATGGATGGATGGATGGATGGATGGATGGATGGATGGATATTTTTCAAGACAGACTGGTGATGGATGGATGGATGGATGGATGGATGGATGGATGGATGGATGGATATTTTTCAAGACAGACTGGTGATGGATGGATGGATGGATGGATGGATGGATGGATGGATGGATGGATGGATATTTTTCAAGACAGACTGGTGATGGATGTATGGATGGATGGATGGATGGATGGATGGATGGATGGATGGATGGATGGATGGATGGATGGATATTTTCAAGACAGACTGGTGATGGATGGATGGATGGATGGATATTTTTCAAGACAGACTGGTGATGGATGGATGGATGGATGGATATTTTTCAAGACAGACTGGTGATGGATGGATGGATGGATGGATGGATGGATGGATGGATGGATGGATATTTTTCAAGACAGACTGGTGATGGATGGATGGATGGATATTATTCAAGACAGACTGTTGATTGATGGAAGGATGGATGGATGGATGGATGGATGGATGGATGGATGGATATTATTCAAGACAGACTGGTGATTGATGGAAGGATGGATGGATGGATGGATGGATGGTTTTTCAGACAGACTGGTGATGGATGGATGGATGGATATTTTTCAAGACAGACTGGTGATGGATGGAAGGATGGATGGATGGATGGATGGATGTTTTTCAGACAGACTGGTGATGGATGGATGGATGGATATTATTCAAGACAGACTGGTGATTGATGGAAGGATGGATGGATGGATGGATGGATGTTTTTCAGACAGACTGGTGATGGATGGATGGATGGATGGATGGATGGATGGATGTTTTCAAGACAGACTGGTGATGGATGGATGGATATTTTTCAAGACAGACTGGTGATGGATGGATGGATGGATATTATTCAAGACAGACTGGTGATGGATGGATGGATGGATGGATGGATGGATGTTTTTCAGACAGACTGGTGATGGATGGATGGATGGATGGATGGATATTATTCAAGACAGACTGGTGATGGATGGATGGATGGATGGATGGATGGATGTTTTTCAGACAGACTGGTGATGGATGGATGGATGGATGGATATTATTCAAGACAGACTGGTGATGGATGGATGGATGGATGGATGGATGAATGGATGTTTTTCAGACAGACTGGTGATGGATGGATGGATGGATATATTTCAAGACAGACTGGTGATGGATGGATGGATGGATGGATGGATGGATGGATGGATGGATGTTTTCCAGACAGACTGTTGATGGATAGATGGATGGATGGATGGATGGATGGATAGATGGATATTTTTCAAGACAGACTGGTGATGGATGGATAGATGGATGTATGTATGGATGGATGGATGGATGTTTTTCAAGACAGACTGGTGATGGATGGATGGATGGATGGATGGATGGAAGTTTTTCAGACCGACTGGTGATGGATGGATGGATGGATGGATGCATGTATGGATGGATGGAATTTTTCAGACAGACTGGTGATGGATGGATGGATGGATGGATGGATGTTTTTCAAGACAGACTGGTGATGGATGGATAAATGGATGGATAGATGGATGGATGGATGTATGTATGTATGGATGGATGTTTTTCAAGACAGACTGGTGATGGATGGATAAATGGATGGATAGATGGATGGATGGATGTTTTTCAAGACAGACTGGTGATGGATGGATAGATGGATGGATGTATGGATGGATGGATGGAAGTTTTTCAGACAGACTGGTGATGGATGGATGCATGTATGGATGGATGGATGTTTTTCAGACAGACTGGTGATGGATGGATGGATGTTTTTCAAGACAGACTGGTGATGGATGGATGGATGGATGTTTTTCAGACAGACTGGTGATGGATGGATGGATGTTTTTCAAGACAGACTGGAGATGGATGGATGGATGAATATTTTTCAAGACAGACTGGTGATGGATGGATGGATGGATGGATGGATGTTTTTCAGACAGACTGGTGATGGATGGATGGATGTTTTTCAGACTGACTGGTGATGGATGGATGGATGGATGTTTTTCAAGACAGACTGGTGATGGATGGATGGATGGATGTTTTTCAGACAGACTGGTGATGGATGGATGGATGGATGGATGTTTTTCAGACAGACTGGTGATGGATGGATGGATGGATGGATGGATGGATGGATGGATGGATGGATGGATGGATGTTTTTCAGACAGACTGGTGATGGATAGATGGATGGATGGATATTTTTCAAGACAGACTGGTGATGGATTGATGGATGGATATAGATGGACAGTGATAGAGAGAGAGAAAGATGAATGGATGGATGGATGTGTGTGACATTTGGAACAGTTCATGTGGTCTTTAAAAGGCAACAGCTGGAAACAGGAAGATCACTGCTGTGATTGTGACCTTTACCTGTGTGTGTCTCGCAGAGAGAAAGAGCGCATTGGAGCAAAATATCTATTATGTGGTTTTTAAATAACTTTGCAGACTATGATACAAATCTCTGCCACTCATACAGTTAATTATGCACCTGTTAACATCAGGTAATGGTATATATCATCCTCTGACAATGTGTACATCTGTTCCCATAGGAAAAACCCAGTGTGAGCTACAGTCAGATATTAAGATTTTGAATCACAACAGCGATGTTAATGTTGAATGAAATCACTGAACTTCATAAAAGCAGGTCATTTTGCAACTCAACACTTTCAAACCAGAGAAATTACACAATTTATCAGCTAAATGAGTCCTACAAGCATAACCACTCAATTATAACTTCTCAATAAGATAGAAGTGTACTTGTGGTGTGTGTGTGTGTGTGTGTGTGTGTGTGTGTGTGTGTGTGTGTGTGTGTGTGTGTGTGTATATAAAGAAGACATTATGCATCAGCTTGTTTCTGTAACGCTTCATTATTGTGCTACAGGTAACCTAAAGCTGTTTAACAAATTAGCACTCTAAACACAAATATTTAACACAAGCGCACACACTAAGACCGACATTCCAGTGATCACATACCTGTGCAGCCAAGTCTGACCCAAAATATGGTGCTTCAGGTACACACACACAAAGTAAACCGCGCGCGCTGAATCTGTCTCTCTTTCTCTGTCCAAGTGTTTAATCACAGCCTGTTTCTGTGCTACTGCTGAGTTGGTGTACTTTAATTGTGGTTGCCAGGCGATAAGTTTCACTAACTGTGCAGTGAACAGAAAGAGAGAGAGAGAGAGAGAGAGAGATGGGGGGCGTTCAAAAGGGTACTGAATATTAATTGCTGCCACAATAAAGTTAAACTAAAGGCCAGTAGCACATCACACTTATTGTGATTGTGTGTGTTGCAGAGAAAGAATTAATAATGAATAAGGCACTAGCTTTTTTATTAGCAGATATGGAACATTGTACATCAGACAGAAATTGTGAAGCATACTCGATTCATGTCATATTTTACATCATGCTTTCTTTCCAAGTGTATTTCAGTGATCCGTCTAACCTGCGTTTACCATCTCTTTGATTTTTCATATCTTAAACTGCCTAAAACATCACCTGAAATTAGCAACTTTTCTTGCTATTCAGATTACGTGAAATTGCAACATATTTCTCGCACCCGATATTTGTGTAACGCAGAAGCGCAGGTGAGCAGGAATTAATTAATTCACATCAGCTGTAATTCCCTCCTTTATTCTTTTGATTGGCGCTGTTACTCTTTTACTCCATTGATTTATAGTTAAAATGACACCGTTAACAGCTCCTTTAAATGTCTCTGTCTTCTACCCCTGCGAGACTACCAGCTGAACGAATGCAATTAAAAGCATGATCAGATAAACAGTTCCGATAAGGAGACAGTTGTGCATATTGAAGCATGATATATAAATCCATGATCCAGCACTCGCTACGGTTGACAACTGCAAACTGTGAGAAAGGTTTTCAAGTAATGAATATTTGAATCTGTCAATCGGACAGTGAAACACAATTTCAAGCATCAACAAATGCTAAAATATCCCAATTTGATGGTGTGGTGGCAAAACTGGTAAGATGTGATCGTCTCGGGGGCCTGGGTAGCTCAGCGAGTAAAGACGCTGACTACCACACCTGGAGTCGCGAGTTCGAATCCAGGGTGTGCTGAGTGACTCCAGTCAGGTCTCCTAACAACCAAATTGTCCCTGTTGCTAAGGAGGGTAGAGTCACATGGGGTAACCTCCTCGTGGTCGCTATAATGAGTTCTCGCTCTCTGTGGAGCGCGTGGTGAGTTGTGCGTGGATGCCGTGTAGAATAGCACGAAGCCTCTACACGCACTTTGTCTCCATGGTAACGTGCTCAACAAGTCACATGATAAGATGCGCGGATTGACGGTCTCAGACGCAGAGGCAACTGAGATTCGTCCTCCATCACCCGGATTGAGGCAAGTCACTACACCACCACGAGGACTTTGGGAATCATCTGTTAGAGTGAATGTCACGAAAGATCAGCATGCTGTCGATTTCCTTGAAGCGCTTCTACGGGCACAGAGCCGACATAAAAGCCACTGGTAAGAAACCCCTTTAAGTGTTTTTATTGAAACCTGTTCAGATGTAAAGAGGAGAGTCTCTAGTTTCATTTGATGTGCCGCTTTAAAAGATGCATACATTTTTTGAGCGTCAGTGCGCTTATAAACATGATGTCCACATATGTGGATTTTGGGACATTATTCCCTCAAAAAAAAAAAAATCATAACTTTCAATTCTAACAAAACTGTGGGTAATTTCGCTACATTTTAATATACATTTTGTTACAGTATATTGTATTCTGTTATCACTGTGCAATACAATTCTATTCATTAATATTAATAATTGCATTCCTCTATATTTACTGTGCAATTTCACATTGAGAATAAATGGGTTCATCCAAAAGCTGAAAAATGTGTCTTTCAGAGGCTTTATATGGAGTTAGGATAAAAATAAGGTGCATTTTGAACTGTTCTGAGACCAGTGCAGACAGACAGCACACTGGAGGTTATGTCATTCTCTAAATAGGGAGCAAGGGAGCATCCTATAGCTCTCCTATAACTGTTCTGAGACCAGTGCAGACAGACAGCACACTGGAGGTTAAGTCATGCACTAAATAGGGAGCAAGGGAGCATCCTATAGCTCTCCTATAACTGTTCTGAGACCAGTGCAGACAGACAGCACACTGGAGGTTAAGTCATGCACTAAATAGGGAGCAAGGGAGCATCCTATAGCTCTCCTATAACTGTTCTGAGACCAGTGCAGACAGACAGCACACTGGAGGTTAAGTCATGCACTAAATAGGGAGCAAGGGAGCATCCAATATCTCTCTATAACTGTTCTGGGACCAGTGCAGACAGACAGCACACTGGAGGTTATGTCATTCACTAAATAGGGAGCAAGGGAACATCCTATAGCTCTCCTATAACTGTTCTGAGACCAGTGCAGACAGACAGCACACTGGAGGTTATGTCATGCACTAAATAGGGAGCAAGGGAGCATCCTATAGCTCTCCTATAACTGTTCTGAGACCAGTGCAGACAGACAGCACACTGGAGGTTAAGTCATGCACTAAATAGGGAGCAAGGGAGCATCCTATATCTCTCCTATAACTGTTCTGAGACCAGTGCAGACAGACAGCACACTGGAGGTTAAGTCATTCACTAAATAGGGAGCAAGGGAGCATCCTATAGCTCTCTATAACTGTTCTGAGACCAGTGCAGACAGACAGCACACTGGAGGTTAAGTCATGCACTAAATAGGGAGCAAGGGAGCATCCTATATCTCTCCTATAACTGTTCTGAGACCAGCGCAGACAGACAGCACACTGGAGGTTAAGTCATTCACTAAATAGGGAGCAAGGGAGCATCCTATAGCTCTCTATAACTGTTCTGAGACCAGTGCAGACAGACAGCACACTGGAGGTTAAGTCATGCACTAAATAGGGAGCAAGGGAGCATCCTATATCTCTCCTATAACTGTTCTGAGACCAGTGCAGACAGACAGCACACTGGAGGTTAAGTCATTCACTAAATAGGGAGCAAGGGAGCATCCTATAGCTCTCTATAACTGTTCTGAGACCAGTGCAGACAGACAGCACACTGGAGGTTAAGTCATGCACTAAATAGGGAGCAAGGGAGCATCCTATATCTCTCCTATAACTGTTCTGAGACCAGCGCAGACAGACAGCACACTGGAGGTTAAGTCATTCACTAAATAGGGAGCAAGGGAGCATCCTATAGCTCTCTATAACTGTTCTGAGACCAGTGCAGACAGACAGCACACTGGAGGTTAAGTCATTCACTAAATAGGGAGCAAGGGAGCATCCTATAGTGCGTTCACTCCTAAAATCTGATCAAAAGTTCAGTTTCAGGCTGCAGATGATGTTTGGATCACTCAACATGTTTGACACACATGGGATGATGATCATCAGTACATAGATTCACCATTTATAATGGATCATTTTATTTTAACATGGTTGGCTTTGATTGGATGATGCTGGACATTACTGTGAATCTGAATTAATTATGCTAATTTCTGATGTAATGTCTGTAACGCCTAACAAACATGAATAACCAACAATTTGATGAAAAAAATCTGAATTTCCATAGCTGGTATTATTTAACATTTCTCAACTTAGTCCTGCTGTCCACATATGAGGACATACATTTTTAGGAAATCTATTTACTCTTGTTTATTAGATGCTATTAGTTACCAATCAAAAAGGGAAACGGAAAATGCACACAGCAGTCCCGCTCAGCTCTATCCAGTGATTTTGGCCACTGGCATTCAAAAGTACGGCTTATGTACCAACCATGCTAAATGCATTCATATTTGAGCATATATTGTACACTCGCTTTTGAAATGCATTCCTTTAACTACAGCGCTCCAGTCATAGCTTGGTGTGTAGTATAACTCTATTTCTTTAGTGAACATATTCACAGCCCTTAAGTCTAAATGAGGTTGTTCTAGTAAGAAATGGAAAATTGGAAAACGTCTGCAGTGTCTAATATGAGATGGAAAATGTAAAAGAATCTCTGTGTTCGTTTCCCAAAATCATCTGCAGTTTAGCTCGTCTACACGCACGGCTGTGCACTAATTATAAGAGAAACAGTTCTCCAAAGCATAAGCTAAATAATTGTTGGGACATGCATATATATATATATCTCAGACATGTGCATCAAATACACATTATTAAACGCCATACCTATAACAAGTTAAACGGGTGACAAGGAAATGTTATTGACATAAATGGTTGTCTTAGAACCCACCAGTCAAATGGACACTATGATGTCACAGTGGCGAACATCATGTCCAATTGTTTTAAAAGCATGCCAGTAATATAGCTCATATTACACAAATGAAAGATTGTCATATATTGAGCCAAGCATGTTTACGTCCATTAAATCAGACAATGAACCATAGTGCCGGAAGATCTTGTTTTGACATAGGAAATACTGCCAGTTAATACAGTAGTTTCAACATCATAGGCAGTGGTGGCTCAGTGGTTGAGGCTCAGGGTTACTGACCAGAAGGTCGGGGGTTCAAGCCCCAGCACCACCAAGATGCCACTGTTGGGCCCTTGAGCAAGGCCCTTAACTCCAGGTTGCTCTGGGGGGATTGTCCCTGTAATAAGTGCACTGTAAGTCACTTTGGATAAAAGCGTCTGCCAAATGCATAAATGTCTAAATGTCTAAATATCATAGGCCTCACACGTCACCCATCCCACAGTTCAGAACCACTTAAATGGACAGCGGCTATTAACTAATCTGACCACAAAAGACAACAATCTTAACCTGAATGCACAATAATATTTTTAAACAGACACTGCGCCCTAATGCGAGAAATATAAAACAGACAGAGCATAACACAAGAAAGACATGATCACCACTTCATAGCCTCAGACTAACCAAGTGTCAATAACACAGATTTTTAATAAACACATTAACTTACCTTTGCTTCAACACAAATCCATGCGTCTCTCCTTGCGAATGAACATCTCCGTCACTTTGTTGTAAAGGTCACCCGATTGTTGAAGTTAAAGCCCCTCTTTCTCAATTTATTAAAATTAACTTTGCCAAATCCACGCAGGTCATGCTCACGCTATCTCCATTCAAGCACTTAATAATGCAATAGTTACGTAAACTTGAACGTAAAATCTAGCCTATCAGATAGCGTGACTGCAAGGAGGAGCTGATTTGGTTACTCATTATGGTAAGCCTGCTTACCTTGGCCATTGGTAATAGTGGGCGTGATTCAATGTGAATGAACGTACAGTGTTAATGAAAGCATAACATAAAGTGCCTGTGAAAAATTAATAACTGTCTGTGCTGCACAAGTGAGAGGAAAGATGACGAATTTGAACGAAAATGGTAGTTTATATTAACAATTATATTTAAATATTTCATATTGTTATTACTCTTGTCACCCTTCTGTTAGGTAAGCATTGTTTACCTTGCTTATATATATGTAACGAATGAGGCTGCTATCCCTTCAGCCGACCACCAGAGGGAGCTCTCTCCCGAATACTGACACAAGCCATTTCTTCTGTGGTGACTTCCTGTTTGTACCATATATAAAGCCATGCTTATCCAATGTCACGTTGTGAAGTATTGCCAGTTTCACTGCCTTACCAAGCGTTTATACCATTGTTTACCTTCTTGTTATGACCATTTTTAGATTACCGTTTTGCTCCGTTTGCCTTGTTGGACTGCTGACTTGTGTATCGACTACTTTGCCTTTTTATTCAACTATGTCTCTGCCTAACGTCTTTGATTTGTTTGCTGTGATTAATAAACTTCCTGCATATGGATTCTACCTCAGCCTCCATGTCGAGATCCTCACAATATAGCACTTGTCTAATATCGTGTAGGTCCCCCTTGTGCCGCCAAAACAGCGCCAACCGCAAATAGCGTTCTGAGATAGTCTTCTCAGCATAATTGTACAGAGGGGTTATCCGAGTTACCGTAGACTTTTACAGTTTGAAATACTCAAACCAGCTCATCTGGCACCAACAATCATGCCACGGTCCAAATCACTGAGATTAAAACATTTTCCCCATTCTGATGGTTGATGTGAACATTATCTGAAGCATGATTTTATGCACTGCTGCCACACGATTGGCAACTCTCTCCTCTAAACAATGAAATGTTCATCTGTGTGAGGATGTTGCGGAAACAGGCAGGATGTAAGAATGAATGAACCACAGATCTGCTTTAACATCAACATGACGTGAGTCATTCTAAGAGAGACACGTGCGCTGAAATGTGTGTGCTGAATGGGTGTGGTTAGCAGAATCCACCATGTCTTGTGGTTACTGTGAGCGACTGAATGCTACTCATAAATCTCTGCAGTGTGGCCAGGGTGTGGTCAGGGTAATAGGGCTGGAAGACATGCTGTCATACGCTTGATGAAGTCATTCAGAGACAGACAGATGCCAACCAATGGTGATGGGTCCGGCAGACACTTCTGTTGATTTACTGACTGCTAAAGTTCACATACAGACCCCCCAGATAGTATTTAGACACTTCTGGACAGTTGAGTCACACTTGAAAATTTATGAATGTTACTGCATTAGATAACAAAATATATCATTTGAATCAAAAGGTAATCACTGTCTTCTAAATCATGTGCATTTATTTAAGTTATGTTATAATTATGAATGGTACAGGTCATTTGTGTATTTGACCTCTGAGGGGTGACTTAAGGTCTGACCCATGTCAGGAATGAGTTTATTGTGTTTAAGTTTTAGGTCATTTACTGACACAAATACATTTTTAGCATTCATAACTTATGAATTCATATTTCTATATATTGCTCTGTGTATTTGGACGCATTGTTCTCTTGTCATGTTTGTTAGCCTATGTTGTGTTCTGTCTAATGATGTCACTGTAGGTATTGTTAGGAGTTTTGAGAGTCATGTGACTTAGCCAGAGGAACTGAGGAGAAGAGCACTCTCAATTTATTATTCACCTCTGACCCTTATCTGATGACCAACTGACACTTAGTGGATCCGAATAATCAATGTTATGTCTCTAAATGACAACTTTTGGGTAGAACAAGAGAACACCATGTTTTGACGTTTCTAGAATTATCTGTAATGTTCAACTATCAAACACCTGTAAATATGAAGTTAAATAATTAGCATTTGTATATTGCTATATGTGCACTCATTTCAGTAATTAAGTTAGTTCGAGATTAGATCCTCAGCTCAATTTCTGTTTCTGCCTTTGGAAATGTGAAGAACAGTCAGTCGGTCAGACCGTCCATCTATCTAGAATTAATATCTATATATGGATCTAGAATTCATATCAATCTATATATAGATTTAGAATAAATATTTATCTATCAATTTAATTCATATCTAGCTATTTATCTAGAATATCTATCAATCTATAATTATTATCTATCTATCGATATAGAATTAATATCTATCTAGTTAATATCTATCTGTCTGTCTATTAATATAGAATTAATATCTATCTATTGATCTAGAATTAATATCTATCTATCGATCTAGAATTAATATGTATCGATCTAAAGTTAATATGTATCAATCTAGAATTAATATCTATCTATCAATCTAGAATTAATATCTATCTATTGATCTAGAATTAATATCTATCAATCTAAAATTAATATCTATCTATTGATCTAGAATTAATATCTATTTATGGATCTAGAATTAATATCTATCTCAATCTAGTTAATATCTATCTGTCTATCTATTGATCTAAAATTAATATGTATCGATCTAAAGTTAATATGTATCAATCTAGAATTAATATCCATCTATTGATCTAGAATTAATATCTATCTATCTGTCTATCAATCTAGAATTAATATCCATCTATCAATCTGGAATTAATATCCATCTATTGATCTAGAATTAATATCCATCTATCTGTCTATCAATCTAGAATTAATATCCATCTATTGATCTAGAATTAATATCTATCTGTCTATCAATCTAGAATTAATATCTATCTATCGATCTAGAATTAATATCCATCTATCTGTCTATCAATCTAGAATTAATATCCAGCTATCGATCTAGAATTAATATCTATCTATCGATCTAGAATTAATATCTATCTATCTGTCTATCAATCTAGAATTAATATCCAGCTATCGATCTAGAATTAATATCCATCTATCGATCTAGAATTAATATCCATCTATCGCTCTAGAATTAATATCCATCTATCGCTCTAGAATTAATATCTATCTATCGATGTAGAATTAATATCTATCTATCTGTCTATCAATCTAGAATTAATATCCATATATTGATCTAGAATTAATATCCATCTATTGATCTAGAATTAATATCCATATATTGATCTAGAATTAATATCCATCTATTGATCTAGAATTAATATCTATCTATCTATCTATCGATCTAGAATTAATATCTATCTATCGATCTAGAATTAATATCTATCTATCGATCTAGAATTAATATCCATCTATTGATCTAGAATTAATATCTATTTATCGATCTAGAATTAATATGTATCTATCAATCTAGAATTAATATCTATTTATGGATCTAGAATTAATATCTATCTCAATCTAGTTAATATCTATCTGTCTATCTATTGATCTAAAATTAATATGTATCGATCTAAAGTTAATATGTATCAATCTAGAATTAATATCCATCTATTGATCTAGAATTAATATCTATCTATCTGTCTATCAATCTAGAATTAATATCTATCTATCTGTCTATCAATCTAGAATTAATATCCATCTATCAATCTGGAATTAATATCCATCTATTGATCTAGAATTAATATCTATCTATCTGTCTATCAATCTAAAATTAATATCTATCTATCTGTCTATCAATCTGGAATTAATATCCATCTATTGATCTAGAATTAATATCTATCTATCTGTCTATCAATCTAGAATTAATATCCATCTATTGATCTAGAATTAATATCTATCTGTCTATCAATCTAGAATTAATATCTATCTATAGATCTAGAATTAATATCCATCTATCTGTCTATCAGTCTAGAATTAATATCTATCTATCGATCTAGAATTAATATCTATCTATCAATCTGGAATTAATATCCATCTATTGATCTAGAATTAATATCCATCTATTGATCTAGAATTAATATCCATCTATTGATCTAGAATTAATATCCATCTATTGATCTAGAATTAATATACATCTATTGATCTAGAATTAATATCTATCTATCGATCTAGAATTAATATCTATCTATCTGTCTATCAATCTAGAATTAATATCTAGCTATCGATCTAGAATTAATATCTAGCTATCGATCTAGAATTAATATCCATCTATCGATCTAGAATTAATATCCATCTATTGATCTAGAATTAATATCTATCTATCAATCTAGAATTAATATCCATCTATCAATCTAGAATTAATATCTATCTATCGATCTAGAATTAATATCTATCTATCTGTCTATCAATCTAGAATTAATATCCATCTATCGATCTAGAATTAATATCCATCTATTGATCTAGAATTAATATCTATCTATTGATCTAGAATTAATATCTATCTATCTGTCTATCAATCTAGAATTAATATCTATCTATCGATCTAGAATTAATATCTATCTATCAATCTAGAATTAATATCCATCTATTGATCTAGAATTAATATCTATTTATCGATCTAGAATTAATATGTATCTATCAATCTAGAATTAATATCCATCTAGAATTAATATCCATCTATTGATCTAGAATTAATATCTATATATCCATCTAGAAATAATATCTATATCAATCTATATATCTATATCTATATATACATAATTTCTATCAATCTAGATTTAATATTCATTTATCAATCTAGAATTAATATCCTATATCTATATGAATAGACATTTTGTCTGTCTGTCTGTCTATCATTAAAAAGTCTGCAATCATTCTTTAAAATACTGTACATTTCCCTTGATATTTTATTATGTAATGAAATGGCTTGAACATATTTGTTAAGTGTTGCATAAATGTTCAAATATCTTTTGGGGTCACTTATAAATTGATCCGATCAGTGATTTTTGTTTGTGTGTGTGTGTTTGGTTTATGATGAGGGTGGTTCTCTCTACTGAAGTTCTTTTCTCAATATTGTCTCAAAACAATGACTGTAGCTACAGCAGCACACAGCCAAGACCACAAAAATGCTGGTTAGATCACTTCTACATGTTCTCTCTTTCCCTCTTTCCCTCATGCCTGCCTGTTTATTTTCCTTCATTAGCATTAAACTAGCCATTACACATCAAACACTTCTCTGGCCTCTGCTAATCATGTTTGCATAATTAAGCATGTATGTGTGTGTGCATGCTCTGGAACTTTGTGTTGTAACCAAAAGAATGTTTCAAAGAGAAATGAAAAGAGAAGGAATCCAGACAAAAGGAAATGGGGTAAAGAGTCTATACATTAGTTCTTAACGTGTAGGTCACAATCTAGGGGTCAGAGTTGGGCTGGTTAAGATTGTCTAGTTAGCCTCTGCTGGTGGAAGTTGCAACTACACCATCAGGTTACCAAAAACACCTTTCTCCAGTGACATCCATTTAAAGCCATAGCCGTGCTTTCGGACAGAATAAAATTAGATTTAATCACATACAACGTAAATGCACAGCAAACCCTCTTTTTGGGGGTCAAATCCAGCTCTTGACATATTCCAAAGCGAAATATTTTGTTAACTGTTATTATTGCTGTAACCAATTTTTCATTAACATTAATCTTCATTCAATTGCGGCATTTACTATCGGCAAGATAGTGTAATTATTTTCTCATCCTCATGTTGTTACAAACCCATATGACTTTATTTCCTTCGTGGAACACAAAAGGAGACGTTAGTCAGAATGTTAGTCACGATTTACTTTCATTACATCTTTTTTCTGTACAATGAAAGTGAATGGTGACTGAGACTAACATTCTGCCAAACATCTCCATTTGTGTCATATGGTCATATGGGTTTGGAACAAACTCGAAATGATCCGGAGAGGTCTTGAATATGTAAAAGTGTTGGTCTGTTTACTTGTTTGTTTTCTTTAAACTCGCCTGTGAGTGTGATAGGCACTCTATCGTGTTCTGCACGCAGGGTAAAGAACGATCTCTGATTATTTGCTGACACAAGAGGAAAACTCATTTTGGAGTTGGAGACAGCCTTGGAGACAGACAGAGCGACTGAGTAGGAGAGAGCGAGAGATAGACAGAGAGAGAGAGAGAGAGAGACGGTCTGATTCACACCTCTCCATTCCCACGGTATTTAGTTTGTTTACGTGCCACAGTCAGACACAAAAACAGTCACATAAATGCAGACGTGCACACAACAAACCGCAGTCAATATTTGTGCTTCCAATTATCAGCCAGGAACTACGAACTACTTGCCAACATGTTCCAACACAAAAGGACTTTTCCATTAATCTTTCTCACTGCCTTGATCTCAATTTAGTTTTCATTTAGTGTGCTTTATTGGCACAACAAAAACAATACATGTGCATTGCTGAAGTGTTGCAGAATAGTTGCGTACAATAAAAATGGCAAGTCAAATAGCAAATGGTGCAAGTAAACAAATGATTTTAAAGGTGAATTTCCACTGTTCATTTTTTTAATTCTCATATAATGGCATAATGGACGTCACAGTGAGGCGCTTACAATGGAAGTGAATGGGGCCCATTTTTGGAGGGTTTAACCCTCTGTGGTATGGCGTTGTCTCCAGGCAACATGATCAAATTTGGCTTGCTGAAACAAAAAAACTAAAAATGTCTAATCCATCAGTTCTTTCTTTATCAAGAAGGGAAAAACACAACAGTAACCAAAAATCGCTGAAATGATCTACTTTGAGACATTCTGATTCCTCTTTTGGGAGGTGTGCATATGTGCTGCCGTTCACTGGATGTTTCTTGTTTTTGGTAAATTCTAGAGACCGTTGTGTCTCAAACCAGCCCGTCTGGCACCAACAATCATCCATGCAATTATCTAATCAGCCAATCGTGTGGCAGCAGTGTATACAATCATGCAGATACGGGTCAGGAGCTTCAGTTAATGTTCACATCAACCCTCAGAATGTGGAAAATGTGATCTCAGTGATTTGGACTGTGGCATGATTGTTGGTGTCAGACGGGCTGGTTTGAGTATTTCTGGGATTTTCACACACAACAGTCTCTAGAATTTACTCAGAATGGTGCCAAAAACAAACAAAAAAACAGTCAGCATCAGTTCTGTGGACAGAAGTGCCTTGTTGATGAGAGAGATCATACAGAGAATGGTCAGACAGGTTTGAACTGATAAAGTCTACAGTAACTCGGATAACCACTCTGTACAATTGTGCTGAGAAGAATATTATATCTGATTGCTATTCTGAGATACGGGTTGGCGGTGGTTTGGTGGGACGAGAGGGACCTACACAATATTAGGCAGGTGGTTTTAATGTTGTGGCTGATCGGTGTATGTATGCACGTTTTATAGTAATTATGAAAATGTGTATGTTGTCCTGAGGCAACACTGTAGCGTAATGGAATCACACTAGACCACAAGTATTAGATATGAACGTTTTTTTGTTATAGCCATGATTAAGCCTTTATAAAACATTTTTAAATATATCTAAAATCTTATAGTAAACGTTCTGATTGTATTTAACTGTATAAAATTATATATATATATATATGTTATCTTCAGAGAGAAAGTGACAGTGAGGATGAGGAAGATGGAGGGACAGTCTGGATGACTCAGCAAAAGCAACTGAACATGATTTTTAATGAAATGCAACATCTGATAAATAAATAAATAGATAAATGGGTTTATGTAATTGGATATGAAAATGTATGTTTTCAATAATTTTTTTCATGCAATAAATCAAACAATTAATTTAAATTAATTATAAAATGATAAAACAATTTAATATATATATTTAAAAAAAAAATCATTTATTGATATATATTGATTGTTTAAATATTCAATTTTGAGCTGAAAAAAAAAACATAATTTTTCTCTTTTTTCTTTAAGTCAAAATTAATTTTTGTGTTAATCAACATTATGCCACAAATGCTGTTGATTGAGCTTAACTTGTATTGAACACGGAATATTTCATTAACAAATAAAATAAAAATATTTTTAGTGCAAAATAATGAAAAATGAAATAATATAATGGTACAGAGTAAACTAAAAGCAGTGAATAAAAAGATGTAATATGAAAGGGACAGTTCACCCAAAAAGGAATCATTTACTCACCCTCATGTCGTTCCAAAGTTCTTTATGATTGGTTAAAAAGCATTCAAAGCCGCTGTCGGTTCATTATGATCTGATGAATGAACTCGCGTCTCATTTGGACTTAATAACGCACCGTCGATTGTGATAAGACGTGCCAGTGTTATAGATATCCCCATCTTTGATATTTACATTAGGCACTGTCACTATGGTTACAGCTGTCAGAATACAGGCTTGACTTCAGTTGTTCGTTCATGCAGACAGTATTCAAGCCGCTACTGTAAGCTGTTGTTTGAACAGGACATTTAAAAACTCACACCTGTAAGTAAACACTGACTGTGTGAAAGGTGTGGATTAGAACTTCATGAGGCTGAATAAATGATGACAGAATTTGTAAGTAATTAAGAAGGATAAACTATTGGTGTTTATTAATATCTCTGTCTGTTAATGCATTCACCAGTGCAGTTTATTTCTGAGTCATGGTTGGTTAAGTGACATCTAGAACTCAAACCTGCTGACTACCTGAACCTTAAGCACTCTCTCTCTCTCTCTCTCTCTCTCTCTCTCTCGTCTCTCACACACACACACACACACACACACACACACACACACAGATGCAAACACACTCACACATGCATGGCATTTCGGAAGAAAATACCACAGACCCCACAGCTCAGCAGAGCTAATAAATAAAGGGGTCTGGGCGCCACCTCAAACTTTCCCAGTGCTTGTGTAAGAAAACTGAGGGGGCGGGGCTCTAGGGAGAAACACACGGGTCTAAAGTTGCATCACCAGAGCATCGCTCTCGCTCTCTCGCTCTCTCGCTCTCTCTCTCTCTCTCTCTCTCCTTTACTGGCTGTCTATCTGTAACTTAAACTCTGAGCACGCTCTGTGACCTCAGTGAGAGGTGCTGCTGATGCTATAATAAAAGAGACAGTGTCCCCGTCTCTGAGCTTTGGTGCATATCTGCATACATGTGTCAGTATAATCTCACCACAAAATGAGAATTCTCTCATATTTACTCACCTTCACGTTGTTCAAAAACCTGTATGACTTTCATTCTTTAAAGAGAGTTAAAATGAGATGTTTGGCAGAATGTTAGCGTCAGTCACCACTGACATTCATCTTTTTTTTTTTTTCTCCATACAATGAAAGTGAATGGTGACTGAAGGCCAATGTTTACTTGGGGTCTCTGCGTACTGCAAATGGGGTCATCTGCACAATACTGTCCGCAGAAGTCCGATTCATTTTTAGAGAATCGGTTCGTTTGGATGCTTTGTTTCATTAAACCAGTTCAAATCCACAACTGAATCATCAGACATCCCTGTGTGTCATTTTCACTGTTGGGACGGTTACTTTTGAAATGTATTCCGCTACAGATTACAGATTACATGCTGTAAAATGTCATTTGAAATGTATTCCGTTAGATTACTCAAAGTCAGTAATGTAATCTAAATACTTTGGATTACTTCTTCAGAACTGGTAGATTTTTTTTCACTTGTTTTGGCTATAAACAAGTGAATAAAATAAGTCACTTTTATATAAGCAGTTTTGCTTCTCAAGTAATTTTTTTTATTGTTTTAAGGATTTTTTTTTTTTACAGAAAACAATTTTTACATTTTCATTGAGAATAATATTTTTGCAGTAAATCTTTGCTCTAAAATCAAAGGTCTTACTTGAGAAATAATTATCATAGAGTAATAGAATTAATTATAAATATAATTGCGTCTTGTAACACGCATGTAAAGGCAATGAATAGCATTTTAGCTTAGCATAAAGCTAAATGTTCACATGACAATTTGCTAATAAAGTAATTACGTTACAAGTTACTTTATGAAAATTATATTATATTATATATATATATATATATATATATATATATATATATATATATATATATATATATATATACACACTGTATATAGTAAATACGCTTACATTTTTAAAACAAAAACATTTTTGTTCTTGAAATAAACTTACGCTTCCTTTCACCAAGGATATATTAAATTGATCAAAAATACTCCCAAAATCATTAATTGCCAATTAATATTACGGTTTGAAATAATTGTTTTAAATGGTATTTATTCCATTTTTTCTTTACCCGTGTTGGCAAACATGTACAGTGTCATCTATTCCTTACAAAAGCTTGCTAAAGTGCTAATTTGGTACTCAAGAAAATTTTTGCATTATTAGAACAATTGAAAATGGTTACGCTAACATGCGGAAATCACAATACAGTGTTGTTTTTCCCCATTTCATGATGTATTGAGTTCTTACGAGTTGATTTAGACTTGCAAGTCAAATTTTGGTTTTAAAAATAGGCAAAAAGAAACATTTCTTCTGAAAGTCTATTGTTCTGTATATGTATTATTGTATTACAATTCTTGCGCCACTCCTGTTCAACCTGTATATGCTCCCAATGAGCCAAATAATGAGAAAGAACCAAATTGCTTACCACAGCTATGCAGACGACACACAGATCTACTTAGCCCTATCACCTAACGATTACAGCCCCATTGACTCCCTGTGCCAATGCATTGATGAAGTTAACAGTTGGATGTGCCAAAACTTTCTTCAGTTAAACAAAGACAATACTGAAGTCATTGTGTTTGGAAACAAAGATGACGTTCTCAAGGTGAATGCATACCTTGACGCTAGGGGTCAAACAACTAAAAATCAAGTCAGGAATCTTGGTGTGTCTCTAGAGTCAGACCTTAGTTTCAGTAGTCATGTCAAAGCAATAACTATATCAGCATACTATCATCTGAAAAATATTGCAAGAATTAGATGCTTTGTTTCCAGTCAAGACCTAGAGAAACTTGTGCATGCTTTCATCACCAGCAGGGTGGATTATTGTAATGGACTCCTCACTGGCCTTCCCAAAAAGACCATAAGACAGTTGCAGCTCATACAGAACCAGAAAATATGAACATATCACACCAGTCCTCAGGTCTTTACACTGGCTCCCAGTTACATTTAGGATTGATTTTAAAGTATTATTACTGGTATATAAATCACTCAATGGGCTAGGACCTCAATATATTGCAGATATGCTCACTGAATATAAACCCAACAGATCACTCAGATCATTAGGATCACATCAGCTAGAAATACCAAGGGTTCACTCTAAGCAAGGAGAGTCTGCTTTTAGCTATTATGCCGCCGCAGCTGAAACCAGCTTCCAGAAGAGATCAGATGTGCTCCTACAGTAGTCACATTCAAATCCAGACTCAAAACACATCTGTTTAGCTGTGCATTTACTGAATGAGCACTGTGCCACTGTGTGTCCGACTGTTTGTACTGGATTTTATTTTATATTCTAAACTGTTTCAATTATTCTTATTTTTTTTTTATTCGTATTTTAATCTCTTCTATGTAAAGCACTTTGAATTACCATTGTGAATGAAATGTGCTATAGAAATAAACTTGCCTTGCCTAGAGAGATGAACGCTATTCCATGCATTACTGCTACGAAAAAAGAACCTCTAACCAGGATAGAGAGGGAACTGTATGGCACAACAAAAAGTCTCTAGTTTGAGAAACGGACCTAAACACGGGTCCTAAACTAGCAGCTTCTAAATACCAAGGACCTGCACTGCTGCAAGAGGATTCTTGGACAAACGGAACATTAAGAATGCAACATTTATTTAAATAGTAACGGCCATTTGTAACATTCTAAATGTCTTTAATCATCTCTAAACTACATAATGTGCATTGTGACTGAATCACATTCCTTTTTCAGGTTTATTCTATTATAGAAGCTATTAAGTTAAAATACTGTACAAAACGAATATAATGCAACATCATAGAGGAAATGTGTCCTGTATGATATTGCAGCAATAATCCAGATATGGAATGAGATAATTAAACAAACTGTTTTCCACTCATACATGCCAACTGAATAAAATAAGGCAAGAATAAACATTTCACACAGCGTTTAGTGAGAGATATGATTGATTCAAACACTGAAAGAAGCTGTTCTGTATATGTATTATTGTATTACAGTTGTAATAATGAAGTCTTAATT